>NC_081342.1:71487059-71733357 GCF_029784015.1 Lycium ferocissimum | reverse complement strand
AAAGAAAATAGAAAAGAAGGATTTAGTTGGGCCAAGCCCAAAAAAGAAAAGGAAAAGGAAAAGAAAAAAAAAATTAAAGACTTTAAAAGTCTGATGGTCTAAGCATACTAGCTGAAAGGAACAAAAAAAAAAGAACGTACAAATAGAGAAAGGAAAAACCAGTAGAAGAAAAGAAAAGAAAGGGAGAAAAAGAATGGAAAAGTAGAGATTTTCAACCCAAATCATCAAGGTAATGACTCTAATCTTTTACTTAAATTTATTACGTAATTATGGGGGAATTTTTATGGTGAAAACATGAGGATTTTTTGAGGAATTGAGAAAGTATAACCCTAGGGTTCTTCAACCTAAATCATTGATTTGAAAGGGCAAATAGTGTCAGATTTTAGACTTCTATATATCGTTGGAATCGTCTCAATATGTAACATCCCATAAATCTGAATCGGGTGTGAATGTATGAAAACCAGTATTAAGTTGATGTTTTAGCCATATGAATTCATTTGGGATGAATTCGGGTGATAAACATTCGTTTTGAAGTCAAACCAAAAAGTGAAGTTCTTAAGGCCTTCTAAATTCGTCTAACTCTGAGACACCTATACTTATGCCCAGTTTTCGCGTATTTATGTTTGTAATTTGGGGAAATTTCCTCATGAAAGTTATAGGTCTTTAAATACCTTTCTAACAGTAGGTCGCCTAGCTCCAACGGAGCTCTGTGCTAGGAATTATGCCCATTTTACTGAACATCGTAAGTGCAATGTAAAATTAGGCGTACGCGGCGCCCTGGGCTTTTCCTTGGGCGGTGCCCCAAGCCAAATTTTTAGGAAATTCAAAATTTTAACACTGTCAAAATAGATATACTGTGCGCGACGCACCAGGCCATTTTATGCCTGAAGCAATTTTTTCCGAATTTTATGAAAGCCTAGCTTCGTTATATTCATTCCCACTTTGTTTTGATCGACTTTTTGAGAGAAAACAACCCTAGGGTTTCCCCAAAAAATGTAAGGTAAGTTCCTGACCAATTCCCATTATTACTCCATCAATCATATACCAAAGTTCATCTCTTCTTGATCATAAATCATCTCTCCAAACCCTAAGCTCTTAAAAATTCAAGAAGAGGAAGAAGAGAGGCTTGTGAAATTAGTCTAAAAGGTAAGACTTCTAAGTTTCCTAAGTTTGTTATTAAGTTTGGGTTAGAGTAGAAAGTTCTACAAGGTTATAATCCACTAGTGCTTCATGGAAGGGCTCAAGAACACGTTTATAGGCTTAGAAAAGCCCTAGTTTTTCGAAACATAAAGAGAGTTTGTAGAAACGAATAAAGCTTTAATCTTTATAATCTAAATCCATTGTAGATTTATTGTGAACCTTGGGGAATTTTTTTTTTGCTAGCTTTTAGCGGGATTTGAGGTATGTCTCTTTCGAAAACCTTATTTTGGTGTATGTCTCTTTCGAAAAACTTTTTCTTACGTATGTCTTTTTCGGAAACCTTATTTTGACATATGTCTCTTTTGAAAACCTTTTTTTGGATGTATGTCTCTTTTAAAAATCCCTTTTGACTAGAAAGTTGATTTGTATATCTCTTTTGAACATACTCTTTTGAATGATTTTTATGAACTCTTTGGTGTGGTTTGTGTGCGTGAGGGACAAGCCCACGTTAAACCTTGTTTGTACTATATTATATATACATAGTCATGATTGTATTTCTATCTAAAGGATGATTGAAAAATTGAGATATAAAGCTTGGTGTTTGAATTCGAATTACCCCATAAGGGATGTTTAAACTTGATATTTGTGAAGCTTGATTATTTCATGTGAAGCTCTATAAATGGATTGTGTTGAACTTGAAACTTAGTTAAAGAAGTGAGTCTATTTTCTAAAACTGAAATGAATTGATGTACCCCTATAATGGGAAGATGAACATAATCCATAAGGAATAATTTGGCTATCATGATATGATTGGGATTCATCTTGTATGACATGATTGATGATTTGGCTAATATGCTATGATTTGTATCTTGTTTGTGTTTGGGCCTGTATGGGCAAGCTGTGCTAGTCCAGAGGACGATTAGCCGTTTTCTAACGTATCGATATGAGTATTGTTGTGCTAGTCCAGAGGACGATTAGTCTCCATTACTTCGTAGCCTGGAGTATCCATAGTTGTGCTAGTCCAGAGAACAATTAGACGTTTCTTAACATATCGATACGAGTATTGCTGTGTCAGTCCAAAGGACGATTGACCTCCGAGGCGTATAGCCCTATGTATCTATTGCTGTGCTAGTCCAGAAGATGATTAGCCTCCGTTGCTTCCTAGCTTAGAGTATCTATTGCTGTGTCAGTCCATGGACGATTGACCTCCGAGGCGTATAGCCCGGTGCATCTATTGCTGTGCTAGTCCAGAGGATGATTAGCTTCCGTGGTTTCCTAGCCCGATGTATCGATTGATTGGTTTGCCGGTGAGTGACTTGCTTTCGTATCTTGGTTGCCTGTGAGGGGCTTGTTTCATACTTTGATTAGCATGTGAGTGGCTTGTTTCGTATCTTGTTGCCTATGAGTGGCTTATTAGTAATAATGAACTTGTTTTCCTGTGAGTGGCTTATTGTGAATAATAAACTTGTTTGCCTGGGAGTGGCTTATTGATCATAATGAACCTGTTTGCCTATGAGTGACTTCTTGATGATATTGGCCTCAAATTGAAAAGACTCAAATGGTAATTAATGGTATACTGAATCGTAAAAGATATATATACTTGTCTTGATATATATATATATATGATCTTGTCTTTGGTTTATATTATATATATATATCTTATATATAATATACTAAATTATTTCTCCTTTGGGTTCTATTAATGGTGTTACTAAGTTTGAAGATTTATTCTATCTCCGAATTTGTCTTTTTATGGACATTGTTTTACTGATCCTTATTATATTATTTTGTTTTATTACTTATTGTTCCCGAGGCACTCATTGAGTACTCAGTACTCAGGCATGCCATTGTTGTTTTTTATGGTATGGGCAACGAAGAAGAGCAGGTACAGACAGATCTCGTGGATTAGGAGCACTTGCTACTTTCCACATTATTGGTGAGCCCACACACTTTTTCGTAGGTTTTCATTGAGTCAAATATTACTCCTTAGTAGTTTCGGGCTATGTCTTTGAGTTAGTTTATTTTTCTTAGAAGATCCATAGACAAGTGTCATATTGTGGGTAGATGTTGAAGTCTCCTATGACTTTTTGAGGCGTTTGCCACATTCATAACTATTCATTTATATTAGGCTTCCGCTGATTTTGTTTCATAATTGTGATCTTAGATTTATTTAGTTATTTATTACTTTTTTAATTAAATAATGAAAGATTATCAAAAAAGGGCTTGACGTTATTGATTTATAAGGTTCTTCCGATGTTGTTCATGAAGTCGGATGCCGGTCATGTCTAAGGTGGATTTTAGGGCGTGACATGCTTGGCATCAGAGCCTAGGTTTAAGTGTCCTAGGATTGTCTGTGGATCTGTTGTGGAGTCCTCTTCGTACTTGTGTAGTTGCCCGCATGTATGAACTTGAAACTACCAAGATATGCTAAGTGTTTCTCATCTTGATCCTAGATTGTGCTATAGAGGCTGAACTTCCTTTAGGATCAGTCTAACATGTTCGTTACTCGTGCTTTACTGAGATTGATTTAACTCGTCTTTGCAATTTCTAACCTAGTGAACAATGGTGCTTTGAGGTGCACATTGGTTATGATGTATAATTTTATGGATGGTACAAAGTCTCTTGGAGCTATGTAGTAGGTGTTTGGTGGTTTAGCTCGTAGGGAGGCAGCTGAAGCCTCAAATGTTGTAGTCACAGGTAATCTCACTATTTCTCTCTTGACGTGTATTCGCTGACTCCTTACCTTTCCTTGTGTGACTCCTTACCTTTCCTTTCGCTGACTCCTTACCTTTCCTTGTACTGACTCCTTACCAATCCAGGTTCGGATCTTTCTTGTGTGACTCCTTACCTTTCCTTCGATACTTTTTGTGTGGGACCCGAATAATTGCTAGAAACCTTCTCTACGAATACCCCGACTAGCGCCTATTATTTCTTCTAGAGTTGATAGAGACTGTGTAGTTGTAGTTAAGAGTCATGAAGCTATCACTGATGTGTTAGAATTAGAAATAGCGAATGTTGATGTGATTTTGGGATAGACCGGCTTTCCTAGTATTATGAAATTTCAGATTGTCAATCAGAAATAGTTAGGCTTGAATCTTGTTGATGGACTCGTTATAGAGTGGAAAAGTGATATTTCTAAAACCTTGGGGTAGAATTATGTCGTATCTTAAGACTTGCAGGATGAATTCGAAGGGGTGTAGTTGCCATCTAGTTGCCTTTAATACCACTCGTACCCATATTATCTTAATTTATTCCCTACTACAGGTATGTGTTGAACCTTTTGGTTATGTTTTCCTGTGAAAGTGTAGAGTTGGGGTATGAATCCCTCACTATTGTGTTTAGGATTGAATGATGCATTCGTTATGTAGTTAGTCATATGTTATCTTTGAGGATGTTTCACCTTGCTAGAAGAACTCTTGAAATTCTGAAATTTGAGGTTTAGTAAAGAATCCTAGTCCATGACATACATAAAGGGACGAATGATCCTAAAGGAGGGGGAGAGGGGGATAATGTAACATCTCGTAAATCTGAATTGGGTGTAAATGTATGAAAACCAATATTAAGTTGATATTTTAGCCATATGAATCCAGTCGGGATGAATTCGGGTGATAAACAGTCGTTTTGAAGTCAAACCAAAAAGTGAAGTTCTTAAGGCCTTCTAAATTTGTCTAAGTCTGAGATAGTCTGTTTTATGACCATTTTTTGGGTACTTTCGTTGGCAATTTGCGAAAACTTCCTGCATTAAAGTTATAGCTCTTTGAAAAAACCTTTCTAACGGTAGGTCGCCCAGCTCCAACGGAGCTATATGCTAGGAGTTATGCCCATTTTACTAAACATCGTCAGTCCAGTGTAAAATTAGGCGTATGCGGCGCCCTGGGCGTTTTCTTGGGCGGTGCCCCAGGCTAAATTTTCAGGAAACTCAAAATTTTGACACCGTCAAAATAGATATATTGTGCGCGTCTCCCTGGACGATGCCCCAGGCGATGCACAGGCCATTTTATGCCTCAAGCAATTTTTTTCGAATTTTATAAAAGCCTAACTTCGTTATATTCATTCCCACTTCGTTTTGACCGACTTTTTGAGAGAAAATAACCCTAGGGTTTTCCGAAAACATATAAGGTAAGTTCTTGATCAATTCCCATCATTACTCCATCAATCATATACCAAAGTTCATTTCTTCTTGATCATAAATCATCTCTCCAAACCCTAAGCTCTTGAAAATTCAAGAACAGGAAGAAGAGAGGCGTGTGAAATTCGTCTAAAAGGTAAGACTTCTAAGTTTCCTGAGTTTGTTATTAAGTTTGGGTTAGATTAGAAAGTTCTACAAGGTTAGAATCCGCTAGTGCTTCATGGAAGGGTTCAAGAACACGTTTATAGGCTTAGAAAAGCCCCAGTTTTTCGAAACATAAAGAGGGTTCGTAGAAACGAATAAAGATTTAATCTTTCTCATCTAAATCCATTGTAGATTGATTGTTGAAACTAAAGGAATTCCATTTTTCTAGATTTTAGTAGGATTTGAGGAATGTCTCTTTCGAAAACCTTATTTTGACATGTCTCTTTCGAAAACCTTGTTTTGATGTATGTCTCTTTGGGAAACCTTCTTTTGATGTATGTCTCTTTTGAAAACCTTTTTTGGATGTATGTCTCATTTAAAAATCCTTTTTGACTATAAAGGTGATTTGTATGTCTCTTTTGAACATACTCTTTTGAACGATTTTTATGAACTCTTTGGTATGGTTTGTGTGCGTGAGGGACAAGCCCATGTTAAACCTTGTTTGTACTCTATTATATATACATAGTCATGATTGTATTTCTATCTAAAGGATGATTGAAAAATTAAGATATAAAGCTTAGTGTTTGAATTCGAATTACCCCATAAAGGATGTTTAAACTTGATATTTGTGAAGCTTGATTATTTAATGTGAATGCTCTATAAATGGATTGTGTTGAACGTGAAACTTAGTTAAAGAAGTGAGTTTATTTTCTAAAACTGAAATGAATTGATGTACCCCTATAATGGGAAGGTGAACATAATCCATGAGGAATAATTTGGCTATCATGATATGATTGGGATTCGTCTTGTAAGACATGATTGATGATTTGGCTAATATGCTATGATTTGTATCTTGTTTGTGTTTGGGCCTGTATGGGCAAGTTGTGCTAGTCCAGACGACTATTAGCCGTTTTTTAGCGTATTAATATCGGTATTATTATGCTAGTCTCGAGGACGATTTGCCTCTGTTGCTTCCTAGCCCGGAGTATATATAGCTGTGCTAGTCCAGAGAACGATTAGACGTTTCCTAACATATCGATATGAGTATTGCTCTGTCTGTCCAGAGGACGATTGACCTCCGAGGCGTATAGCCCGATGTATCTATTATTGTGCTAGTCTAGAGGATGATTAGCCTCCGTTGCTTTCTAGCCTAGAGTATCTATTGTTGTCTTAGTCCAGAGTGCGATTGACCTCCGAGGCGTATAGCCTGGTGCATCTATTGCTGTCCTAGTCCAGAGGATGATTAGCCTCCGTGGTTTTCTAGCCCGAGGTATCGATTGGTTGGTTTGCCTGTGAGTGACTTGCTTTCGTATCTTGGTTTCCTGTGAGGGGCTTGTTTGGTACTTTGATTAGCCTATGAGTGGCTTGTTTCATATCTTGTTGCCTGAGTGGCTTATTGGTAATAATGAACTTGTTTGCCTGTGAGTGGCTTATTGTGAATAATAAACTTGTTTGCCTGTGAGTGGCTTATTGATAATAATGGACCTGTTTGCCTATGAGTGGCTTCTTGATGATATTGGCCTCAAATTGAAAAGACTCAAATGGTAATAAAGGGTATACTGAATTAGAAAAGATATATATACATGTCTTGATGGGTTTCTATTGATAATGATGAGTTATACAATTGCTCTTGTCTTTGGTTTCAAATTATTCTATTGGAACTGTTTTCACTAAGCACTGGAAAGATTGGAATTGTACTTAATGACATAATGAGTTGGAATTGAATTATTTCTCCTTTAACGGTTTCCATTAATGGTGTTACTAAGTTTGAGGATTTATTCTATCTCTGAATTTCAAACTGCCTTTGTGGACACTGTTTTACTGATCCTTATTATATTATTTTGTTATATTACTTATTGTCCCCGAGGCACTCACTGAGTACTCAGTACTCAGGCATACCTTTGTTGTTTTTTATGGTATGTCAGGTAACTAAGAAGAGCAGGTACAGACAGATCTCGCGGATTAAGAGTACTTGCTGCTTTCCGGATTATTGGTGAGCCCACACACTTGTTTGTGGGATTTCATTGAGTCAAATATTACTCCTTAGTAGTTTCGGGCTGTGTCCTGGGTTAGTTTATTTTTCTTAGAAGCTCCATAGACAAGTGTCATTTGTGGGTAGATGTTCTTGGCATGTTCATAACTATTCATTTATATTAGGCTTCCGCTGATTTTGTTTCATAATTGTGATCTTAGATTTTTTTTAGTTACTTATCACTTGTTTAATTAAATAATGAAAGATCATCGAAAAAGGGCTTGACATTATTGACTTATAAAGTTCTTCCGATGTTGTTCATGACGTCGGATGCCGGTCACGTCTAGGGTGGGTTTTGGGGCGTGACACGTTAAGACCATTCCGAAAACCTATGTCTTGTCGGGTTTTGAACACATTGACTAGAGGGCATTTTCGTCCTTTAAAATTTGACTTTAACCGTTTAAGCCTCTAAAAAATATAGAAGTGGTTTACCCTAAGGATTTTGACCATTCTAAATCCATTTTTGTGTAGTTTGAGGCAATCTGGAGACTCAAGAACGCAGTTTTGATTTATTGGGAAGTGTGCTTGAATTGTGAATTTGAGGTAAATGAGACTTTAAGCTTTGGGTTCTTGCTTTTCAAACCCATTTTAAAAATATGTTTTGTCTGCCTTGTCCATGTGTTGGAACAAGCGTGTGCTTGGCAGAATCGGTGGTTCTTAAGGCCAGCCGCATATACTTTATTTTCAATTACTCTAAAACTCTCTTTATAAATTATTTTGTGATGTGATACAGCTGTGAGCCATGATATTGGGGCATTGTGTATACTTCCATTAGCATTGTGTATGCTTCTTGATGATATTGGGGCATTGTGTATGCTTCCTGACATATTTGGCACATTGTGTATGTTGCCGTGGATTCATGGTGTTGATTAATTTTTTAATTGCCGTTTATGACAGGTCCTTAGTGTAAATTGTGTTGAGATATATAATATACTTGATAAATAGTGGTTTGGACCTTGGTTGCTATTATATAATGTTATATTCTTGTGCATAATATTTTTGTGATTGTTGTGTGTTTGTATTTTCTAACACTTATTCCAGGGGTATTTAAAGTGGCGGGTCAAGGATCTTACTGGGTTATATTTATGTATAACTCACTCCTTACCTGCATGTCCATGCAGATACCATTGCTGAGAACGAGGCTTGTGGCTAAAGATTTTGTGAGTGGATTATGTTCTTTGAGGTGAGCCACCGCATTGCTCGTGGAGGCAGCCATTTTTTTAGTTACTTCCTTTATTTTGGGTTTACATGCCCGATGTTCAAACTCATGTTACTCTGTTAGATGCTCCATGGTCTTAGTGTAGAAGTTGGGCTAGAGATTCTTTTATCTTAGCATTAGTTGGCTTTCATAAATCGGTTATGGATTTAGTTGATGACTATTTCGTATTTTATCATTAATAATGTCGTTGGACCTGCACTTATTTTATTTTAGTGCTTTCGTAAATGATTAAGGGTATGATATATGGTTCGTCTAGCGGGTGGTGTATGCTGGGTACCAATCACTTCTAGAGGGTATTTTTGGGATGTGACAAAGTTGGTATCAGTGCTTAGGCTTTAAGTCCCGGGTCATGGAGCAGTGTTTAGTAGAGTCTTGTTCAAGGGTATATAGGTCCCATACTTATGACCTTGAGGCCACTGAACATCTAGGATGTTTTTCCTTCTTTCATTCCTTATTCGTGCGTGAGTTGAATCAAATCTAACCTTGTAATATCTATTTCGCAGATGGCTAAAAAACGTGCATCTTTATCTACTAAACGTGGTGCTAGACAGAGTACTACCCGTGGTGGTATTAAAGCTAGGGCTCATTAGACTAGAGCTCAGGACTCAGGCCACTCCTCAACCTGAAGTTGTGAATGGGGGTCAGCCCCGAGTTGCGTCAGAGAAAGTGCAGGAACAAGTGGTTCAGAACACTCTACCGGTACCAGCTGTTGCACCTACTATTGCCTTGCCTGCAGATGTGGTGAGCAAATTATTGAATGTGTTCGAGGCATTGGCACCCAATCATTGTGGACTTCCAGGTCCTCAGGTTACTTCATAAGCATAAGCTCAAGTTCATTTGAATGTTGCTTCTAATCAGACACCTCAGTTAGCCCCTCAACAGGTTGTGTTCATTTGAATGTTGCTTCTAATCAGACACCTCAGTTAGCCCCTCAACAGGTTGTCTAGTCTATAGGGAAATCCAAGGAGTTTAAGAATTTCATGGATCTTAAGCCACCAGAGTTTAATGCTTCACCAGCTTCTATTGAGCCTCAGAATTTCATTGATCGTTGTGAAAAGATATTAACTACGTTGGGGCTGAAGAAGACTCGTGGTGTGGAATTTGCCACTTTCTTATTCTCAGGGTCTGTAGAGTCTTGGTAGATTTCGATTTAGAGAGGTAGACAAGCAGGGTTACCACCTGTCACTTGGTCAGAGTTTTTAGCAATATTTAAGGACAGGTTTATTCCGTGAAGAAAGAAAAATGACATGAGACGTTAGTTCAATAATCTGCGGTAGGGAACTATGACCGTTACAGAGTATGAGGCCAAGTTTACAAATTTATCCAGGTATGTACCCTCTTTGGTTGAGGATCCGAAAGAGAAGGTAAGACGATTCTTGCATGGACTTGAACATCGCTATCGTGGTCCTGTGGTACGAGATATGCGAGATGGTACCTATTCAGATGTAGTTGACACTGCTCTCCGTTATGAGTCCTACCTAGAAATGAACAAAGTTAAGCGTGAAAGCAAAAAGCCACGTAACACATGTGGGTTTAGCGGTGCTTTATCTGGGGGCAAGAGTGGTTTTTATCATGGGCAGTCCAGACCTACTCAGTCAGAGTCAGTGGTGCAGTTTTCTAGTAGTTATTCAGCTAGACAGGGCCAGCAGCAGATGCAGAGGAAGGGTAGTAGATCATATCAGTCAGGTTATCATTCGAGGTGTTCTAACTGTGGTAGAAATCACAGTGGTCGTTGCTTTGGAGCAGATGGGGCTTGTTTTACTTGTGGTGAAAAGGGGCATATTGCTAAATACTATCCTAAAGGAAATTCTGGTGCTAATCGAACTACTACATAGCTGCAGGGAACTACTACAGCGACACAGGGTCAGATTCAGCCAGCTAGGACCGCTCCACAGGGTGCTCGTGGACAGGGTCGACAGGGTGCACAGGTTGCTCAAGGAGCGACTGGACCACTGAGATTCTTTACTATGACCAGATAGGATGTCGAGGCATCTAATGCAGTAGTCACAGGTATTATTACTATCGGTTCTCATGGTGCATATGCTCTTATTGATCTCGGTTCTACGTATTCGTATATATCTCCTTCTTTTTCTATATTCATAGAAGGGGGGGTTGAGTCTATTAATGTTCAAAATGTGGTAGAAACCCCAGTGGGGGAGAGCATATTAGTGGATAGAGTTTATAGAGATTGTGTGGTATCTGTTCAGGGAGGGACACCGTAGTTGATCTATGTGTGTTACCGATGACCGTTTTTTATGCTATTATGGGCATGGATTGGTTGGCATCATGTTATGCGTCGGCTGATTGCTTTGCTAAGCTTATACGTTTTATTTTTCCTTTAGAAACTTTAGTGTGGAAAGGCATGACTCTTGTGACTCAAGGAAAAATAATATCTTATGTAAAGGCCCGCCGGATGATTAATCATGGTTGTTTCGATTTTATGTTCATGAAAAATTTGATACGCTCAAATTATACCTATTAATGGTATAACGCGGACGTCGTCAAATATAGTAACCCAACAAGATTGGGGTCGAATCCCACAAAGAACAATATGTAGGCAATTTAAGCAGATTAGGAATTATCATTAACAATAGCTAGACCGAACGCATCAATGGTGATTTTTGATAAGGTTTTGATAAAATACGAAAATATAAATTCTAATCTAGAAAGCAAGTAAATTGATCAATGGCCACAAGTAAGGAATTAAGGAATCTATTTCTCAAGTAACGATCCAATCTATTTCACGAATTATAAATAATAGCAAGCTTATTTTATTTAGCCTCGGATAATGACTCTAAATTAACTTCTCCCGAAGATTAACTAGACTACCCAATTAAAGATCCCTCAAGCAATTAGGAGCATTAAGAACACACGAATATGGCTACACGTGGTATCGCCTATTCCTAGGTCAATTTCCATTAGATGAGGGTTAACGCCCCAAATTCATGTTAATTATTTTATCCCAACCCCGTTCTTCCTCTTCCGAGTTTCAAACAAAGTAAATGAGCGAGTCCTAGGGTTAGCTAATCCCTTGAGAAACGTTGAAGAACAAGAATAATTAAAATAACAATAACTTACTTGATTAAAAATAATGTCGATCAATAAATAAGCACAACAAGAGTTTCAATCTCAATTGTCACCAAGAAATTCCCATAAACAAGGTTCAAATAAAAGAAAGAAAATATATGTAGGAACCCTAGCCTCCAAACTTGTGTTTTATGTCAAAGATATGTAAAAATCTGTTTTATGGACTATTTATAGGTGTAGGAGAAAGCGCAAACAAAATAACTGAGTCCTTAACGAACTAGGAAAAATTGCATGAATCGGCCCTTTCACCACGGTGATGCACTGAGAATTACATGTGTCAAACAACAAAGTTGATATCTGTCCAATTTCCAATTCTCACGTAAATTCTTTTGTTGCTTCAGTTGGTTGATTTTGAAATCTTCATTCCACCAATCATTATGTCATAAACTACCAATCATTAGACCATCATCATGAGTCATCATTGCATGTCTTTCATTTTTTTGTTTCTTTTTTTCAATTGACACTTTGTATTCAATTTTTGCTTGTTTTCCACACTTAGGCTTTAGGGACCTAGTAATACTTGAAACACAATAAAAACACGTAAAATTATATAGACTTGCTTAAAAACAAGTAAAACTTATAGCCGAAAAGCATCGATTGTGGCGTAAAATCACGCCACATCAATACTCGAGCGGAGAATTTTACTATTGACAGTGTTCCTATTCGCGAATTTGTGGACGTGTTTCCCAAAGATTTACCCGGCCTACCCCGATGAGAGAAATCGAGTTCAGCATTGATTCAGTTCTAGGGACTCTACCTATCTTTATTTGTCCATATCGTATGGCCCCAGCTGAGCTGAGAGAATTGAAGGTTCAACTCCAGGAGCCACTTAATAAGGGGTTCATTAGGCCTAGTGTATCGCCTTGGGGTGCACCTGTATTATTTGTGAAAAATAAAGATGGCACGATGAGAATGTGCATTGACTACAGGAAACTGAATAAGGTGACGATCAACAATAAGTATCCATTGACTCGTATTGATGATTTGTTTGATCAGCTGCAGGGTGCTACTCATTTTTCCAAAATCGACTTGAGATTAGGTTATAATCGGCTGAGAATCAAGATCGAAAATATCTCTAAGATAGCTTTTCAGACCAGCTATGGGCACTTCAAATTTTTGGTGATGTCCTTCGAGTTGACTAATGCACCCGCAGCATTTATGGACCTCACGAACAGGGTATTCAAGCCATACTTAGACCATTTTATGATTGTGTTCATTAATGAGATTTTGGTCTACTCTCGGAGTGAGGCTGAACATGGACAACACTTGAGAATTTTGCTACAGATGCTTAAAGAATAGGACCTTTATGCCAAGTTCTCAAAATGTGAGTTCTGGTTGGGCACTGTTTCCTTTTTAGGACACGTGGTGTCCCGAGACGGGATGCAAGTTGATCCAAAGAAAATTAAAGCAGTTCGAGATTGGCCTCAACCCAGTACTCCCACAGAGATACGCAGCTTCATGGGACTAGCTGGATATTACATAAGTTTTGTGGAGGGTTTCTCGAAGATAGCCGCTCCATTGATACGTTTAACTCAAAAAGGTGTGGTATTCCAGTGGTCAGATGAATGTTCAGAAAGTTTTCAGAAATTAAAGACTGCATTGACTACGGCTCCGATTTTGACCTTACCTACGGATGAGGGTGGTTTCACCATTTATTGTGATGCGTCTCGAGTCGAGTTGGGTTGTGTCTTGATGCCGAGCGACAAAGTGGTAGCTTATGCGTCACGACAACTAAAGAAACATGAGAAGAATTATCTGACTCATGACTTAGAATTGGCCGCAATTGTATTTACACTCAAGATCTGGCATCACTATCTTTATGGTGAGCCATGTGAAATCTATAGTGATCACAAGAGTCAACAGTACATATTCAAGCAAAGAGATCTGAATTTGAGACAGCAACGGTGGTTAGAGTTACTAAAGATTATGATCTTACTATTTTGTATCATCCCGGGAAAGCGAATGCGGTGACTGATGCCTTGAGCAGAAAGTCTATGGGCAGCTTGGCCTGATTTACTACTAAAGAACCACCTATGGCTAAGGATATTTAGGCATTGGCCAACCGTGGAGTTCGGATTGATCATACAGTGCAGGGCAGGTTACTTGCAGGTATGGTGGCACAATCGTCCTTAGTGGAACAAGTCAAGGCTTGCCAAAATAAAGATCCCCGTCTTTCTAGACTACGAGATCGAGTGCAAAATGGGGGCGTTAAGTCATTCTCTATTGATGGCAAAGGCGTGTTACGTTGTCATGGTAGATTGTGTATTCCTATGGTGGGTGATGTGAAGCAACTAATTCTTGCAAAAGGCTCATAGCTCGCGATACTCCATCCACCCAAAGATGTACCAAGACCTGCATGGATTATATTGGTGGAAAGGTGTGAAGGCTGCTATTTTGAAACATGTGACTAGTTGCTTAAATTGTCAGCAGGTTAAATATGAACATCAAAAACCCGGTGGAGTAATGCAAAACTTGATTATCCCAGAGTGGAAGTGAGAAAGGATTACGATGGATTTTGCAGTTGGGTTGCCGAATACTTTCAAGAAACATGACTCAGTCTTGGTAATTGTGGATAGACTCGCAATATCCCCTCATTTTATACCGGTTCGGGTTACTCATACCGCAGATCAGTTAGCGAATATTTACCTTCGTGAGATAGTTCGACTTCATGGTGTGCCTATTTCTATGATATCTGATCAAGGTGCACAATTTATTACTGAGTTTTGGAAGTCTTTTCAGAAGTCGTTGGGTTCACAGGTCGAGTTGAGTACAGCTTTTCATCCACAAACTGATGGACAGTCTGAGAGAGTTATTCAGATTTTGGAGGATATGCTTAGAGCTTGCGCGATTGATTTTGGTGGTCATTGGGACGATCAACTGCCATTGGAAGAATTTTCTTATAATAACAGCTACCAATCGAGTATACAAATGGCGCCGTTTGAAGTCTTATATGGTAACAGGTGTCGTTCACTAGTTGGATGGTTCGAACCGGGCGAAACACAACTACTAGGTCCAGATTTGATTCAGCAAGCCTTGGAAAAAGTTGCATTGGTACGAGAACGGCTTCGGACAGCACAAAGCAGACAAAAGTCCTATGCAGATAAGAAAGTACGTGATGTGGAGTTCATGAAGGGTGGAAAGGTCTTTCTAAAAGTATCCCCTATGAAAGGAGTTATGAGATTCGGTCGGAAAGGTAAGTTGAGTCCTAGGTACATTGGTCCTTATGAGATTTCGGTTCGAATTGGGTTGGTGGCATATAGATTTTCTTTACCTCCGAGATTGTCTGTTGTTCATCATGTATTTCACGTGTCTATGCTAAGACGATACGTTGGTGATGATAGCCATAAGATTCAGCCAGAGGGTGTGGAGCTCGATGAGAATTTGACTTATGAGGAGGGTCCAATATCTATTCTTGATAGGCAAGTGTGACAATTGAGGTCGAAGAAGGTAGCTTCAGTCAAAGTGTTATGGCGTAATCACCCAACCGAGGAGGCTACTTGGGAGTCCGAGGCGGATATGCGAGATAAATATCCTAATTTATTTGACGTGATAGGTATGATCCAGATCCTTTCGAGGACGAACGTTATTTAAGTGGTGGAGAATGTAACAACTCAATTTTTAAATAAGGGTTTATTTGGTAATTTTAGCTAAAAGGAATTAAAAAGAAAAGAAATTCCGAATTAGAATAAAAAAGAAAATAGAAAAGAAGTAATTTAGTGGGCCAAGCCCAAAAAGGAAAAGGAAAAGAAAAAAAAATTAAAGACTTTAAAAGTCTGATGGTCTAAGGGTACAAGCTGAAAGGAACAAAAAAAAAAAAAAAAAAAAAAAAAAAAAAAGAACGTGCAAGCAGAGAAAGGAAAAACCAGTAGAAGAAAAGAAAAGAAAGGGAGAAAAAGAAGGGAAAAGTAGAGATTTTCAACCCAAATCATCAAGATAATTACTCTAATCTTTTACTTAAATTTACTACTTAATTATGGGGGAATTTTTATGGTGAAAACATGGGGATATTTTGAGGAATTGAGAAAGTTTAGCCCTAGGGTTCTTCAACCTAAATCATTGATTTGAAGGGGCAAATAGTGTCGGATTTTAGACTTCTATATATCGTTGGAATCATCTCGTTAAGAGCTTTCCGAAACCTATGTCTTGTCGGGTTTTGAACACATTGACCAGAGGGCGTTTTCATCCTTTAAAATTTGACTTTAACAGTTTAAGCCTCTAAAAAATATAGAAGTGGTTTTACCCTAAGGGTTTTAACCATTCTAAATCCGTTTTTGTGTAGTTTGAGGCAATCCGGAGGCTCGAGAACTCAGTTTTGATTTATTGGGGGAGTGTGCTTGAATTGGGAATTTGAGGTAAATGAGACTTTAAGCTTTGGGTGTCTGCTTTTCAAACCCGTTTTAAAAATATGTTTTGTCTGTCTGGTCTATGTGTTGGAACAAGTGCGTGCTTAGCAGAATCGGTGGTCCTTGAGGCTAGCCGCATATACTTTATTTTCAAATACTCTAAAACTCTCTTTATAAATTGTCTTGTGATGTGATACAGCTGTGAGCTTAGGGCACTGTGTATGCTTCCCTTAGCAGCGTGTATGCTTTTTGATGATATTGGGGCATTGTGTATGCTTTCCTTAGAATTGTGTATGCTTCCTGACATATTTGGCACATTGTGTATGTTGCCATGGATTCATGGTGTTGATTAATTCTTTAACTGTCATTTATGGCAGGTCCTTAGTGTAAATTGTGTTAAGATATATAATATACTTGATAAACAGTGGTTTGGACCTTGGTTGCTATTATATAATGATATATTCATGTGCATAATATTTTTGTATTTTTTAACACTTGTTCCAGGGGTATTTAAAGTGGCCGGTCGAGGATCTTACTGGGTTATATTTATTTATAACTCACTCCTTACCTACATGTCCATGCAGATACCGTTGCTGAGAACGAGGCTCGTGGCTAAAGATTTTATGAGTGGATTCTGTTGCTAAGGTGAGCCACCGCGTTGTTCATGGAGGCAGCCATTTCAGCTTTATCTAGTTTATTTCTAGTTACTTCCTTTATTTTGGGTTTACATGCCTGATGTTCAAACTCATGTAACTCTGTTAGATGCTCCATGGTCTTAGTGTGGAAGTTGGGCTAGAGATTCTTTTATCTTAGCATTAGTTGGCTTTCATAAATCGGTTATGGATTTAGTTGATGACTATTTCGTATTTTATCATTAATAATGTTGTTGGACCTGCACTTATTTTATTTTAGTGCTTTCGTAAATGATTAAGGGTATGATATATGGTTCGTCTAGCGGGTGGTTGTGCTGGGTGCCAATCACGTCTAGAGGGTATTTTTGGGACGTGACAACATGGTCAAAATAAACTGAATGGAGCACTGCTTTGGCGCCAGGCTCAAGTGCTCAAGGTTGAGGGATAGAATCCCTGCTGACCTTTTGCTGCACGTTCTGTTCCTTTTATTTCTTCATTTCCCTTCTTCTAATGCAAATAAAAATGTAGTGCTTGATATTTGAACTTGGAACCTGAAGGTAAATTCTGAACCTCCTAAACCACCGAGCCAACTTCTAGTCTTGGGTTTATGGGATTCAAAATTTATATATGTGCATATAAAATAAAAATATTACCATATATATGGTGTGTATTTGTCGAGGGGTTTCGAGCAGTGGTGGAGCCAGGATTTTCACTAAAGGGGTTCAAAAATATAAAAGAGTAAGAAACGAGAAAGCCAAGGGGGTTCAACATCTACTATTTATACATAAAAAATAATTTTAACCTTGTGTATACATGGTGATTTTTCGCTGAAGGGCATTCGGGTGAACACCCTGGCCACCACTTGGCTCCGCCCCTGGGTTCGGGCGAACACCTTTCCACCCTTGATGGTGAACCCATCCTCTTAAATTCCTAGATTTGCCTCTGCTTTAAATAGTCATCAATTGATTTCCTTTTTGGTCTTTTTAAATTCCTTTTCTTGATGCCTGCCTAGCTTTAATCTTATGGAAAATGAAATCTAGTAATTTACTGGTTAGATTCTGTCGGAAAATAAGCGAAAATCTTTATTTCATTCATTCTATCAACTGTCTCGCTGCATAATCATCATATTATATTAAAAGTGGGAAGCTCCCACGTGTAAAGTTGAAAGCCTTTTTTGTCATCCACTTAAACTCTATTTCTATTTATTTTGTTTGTAAATTAGTGTGTGTATATATATATATATATATATATATATATATATATATATATATATTCTTATACCTAATTACATATAGATAGTGTACATACATGCATGACAACCGCTGGATTTTTCAGTTTTAAAGTATTTACATGTGCATTGAATTATGTAATAAAGATTTAATTAATTAAGACATGTGAATGGGATATCTTTTTGTATCCCAATCTTTTCATATCCTCTGCCTAGGTTCATGATACTTTCACCAAATTATTTTGAATGAATTTTAAATTAAATATCCTAATAAATTAGGGTCGTAGTAAATGGTATATTATGGCTGTAGTGAACGTGTGAATTGGACTGTCAAGAGTCATTACTCTTAAATTGACATCTGTTTTCTGCCTAAAAGAATTAATAGCCACATTAGTCATTACTATAAAATGCCCAGAAGAACTCAATGGTCACTTTCTAATGTATTTTAACGTTAACCTATTGGATTTCTCTATCGTCATCCTTTTCCCTTCTAATATAAACGGCCATTAGTTACCACAATAAATAACTAATTAATTATTGTATTTGATGTAGAATATTATCATCCTGTTGATGATATATGAAACTATAAATACGTTATATGCATAACCATCACCATTAGAAGAAATAATAGAGAAAAAATGCAAATTTATCAGGTGAACTTATTTTTATTTGTTCGTTCTTTTGAGTATTCATGAAATTATATATTCTTATTTATGAAAATTCTTAGTAAGCAATACTCTCCAAAGTTGGAACTGCTTGGAGCTTATAGTTATAGGATCACTCTTTTTTTACTTTTTCAAAATATTTGTTGCCTATGATAATCGATATTGGAACAAAAAAGAACAACTACTCCACAGTAATAAATTTTAGTTACACTAAACACCCCTCAGTACATGTTTCTGTTTTATGCAATTGGTATACCATATAAGAGAAGTTTGCAGAGCACAAGTAGGATAATTTAGAAATGGTGTCAGCGATTATACTATTTTGTCTCTATTTACAAAGATGTTAAGCCTATAGATTATGGTTGAACAAAATTCCTGTTTAGAAATCATGTTCAGTACTTATGTGTCAAAAATGTGCCCGCATTTTCCTTGTACGGCCAGCTGCAGGGAATCATGCTTTAAGTTCATTTTTATTGGAGATCTTGCACATATCGTATTCTTTTATAATTTGATTGTGTAAGATATGTGTTTGTTGCCTGAGTTTTGTTATTAATAAGTTCACCTTTGGTTCGACTAATATGGACCCTGCTTCCAGATCCGTCCTTTTGTTAAAAAGATATTAAAGTTGTGTCGAGTAGGTGTTCATCATTACGGCAGAATCCTTACACTTACAAATCTTACTTTAGCAAATTTACTCAGCAAAGTCTATACTCTAATAAACATTATAATTAACTGTGCGCTTGAAATATATTAGATTGCGGAACATTATTTTTTTATTTTTTTCCCTAATATAATAGAGTGTTCTATTTTTCATAAAGTGTACTAAAATATCTCACTGCCAATATCTCACATGTGATTGTGTTATTTTTCGTATACAATTCAACTAATATTTTCTATGTCAAAGTCACAAATGAAAGAACTAATAATCTTGAAACAGACAAAGGAGACAAATGGTACATATACATGTAATTATGATTTATATAAATCACTTAGAATTTCAGTAATTATTATTTGTGTCACAAATAATTATATTTTTGTGTCACAAATAAATAGATTTTTGCGTAGAGGTATACCACGACAATGATAATTATCTACTAGCCATACTAAGGAAGGCATATGTTGATCGAATTTCTGTACAACTTTTACAAGCACTACTCTCATTCGATAACAATTTCTTGATATGTATGCGACTGTAAAAAGGTGGAGGCTACAATTTCTTAGAAAGAAGGCAAAAACTTTAAGACATCAAATACTTTTTGCAACCATGGACGACATTTAAATTATGTGTTGTGACATATTAAAAGAATAACTTTTGTCAAGATGAATATTTGATATGTTATTATTTTACCTATTATAGAAGCATGAGTGGTGTCGTCATCAGTCGTCAATCAAAAAAAAAAAAAAAAAAACTTCATGCACACCTGACCAGTATGGTACACACATACATGGGAAAGCAATAGAAAAAGGGACCCACATGTTTTACCTTTTTAACTGTTCAACCTTTTTAACTGTTCAACCCATTTCTCCATGGACAGACACAACTCTAGAATAATGTGATATGAAGAATCCACCTATTGTTTTTAAATTGTTAATTTTGTCTTTTAAGCTTACAATTTGATCCACATGTATGCTGTGGGTCCTACCAAATTCCCCTCTATAAAAATTCCTCACATTTTTTAGGCTCATCGTCACTTATGCCCTTATTTTGTGTTGCTGTTTAATTTTTGCTCCTCAAAAAAAATTTGTGGAGTATAAATTTATATTTTTGCATCATAATATCTAACAAGTTATGTTCTGCACCATTAAAAACTTATGGCCACTAGGCATAAAATTTAGGAAAAATAACAGCCTAAGTCTATTTGGAAAAAATGTTTACCTGAAATGACTCATATTTTTAATATTACCCCAAATGAACCTTTTATACATTATTATACACTTTTATATAAGATCGACACATTTATTTACAGTAAGTGTATAATGTTGTATATCGCGTGTATAAACACTATTGTAAAAAAAAAAGTTGGCTATATAGATGTAAATTAAAAATATAACTACGTGAATGTAATATTTTATGCTGGATTGTATATTATTGAATTTATTCCTAAAACTAATTGCCAAAGGCAAAAATTAAATACTGGCCCATTTGAAGGACAATTCGTGCAATTTCTTCCATTTTTTAAGTTTTTAATTTGTAATAGACAAATTCCCATTTTTAAAACTAAATTCAATAGTGAGCTCTAATGAAGAAAATTGTATTACACGCTATCTCAATCATGTTAATGACGAGAATCACCTCACTAATTTACCAATTTCAAATATTTGCTTATCAAATTTTATTTTAAGGTCAATTTTTTATGACAATTTGATCAACTTCTAGAGCAAATGAGGAATCAATTTACCTTTATATGACTTAATAAATGTTTCATTAAAAACAAAATATCCTACAAACCTAATACCTTATAAACGGTACAACATATTTATTTTGAAAGATGGAATTTTTCTTTCAACAATTTGTGAAAAATATAATGAATTAGGCCCATAATAGTAATATGAAAAATTGAAATGATTAGTAGTGTGCTTCAATATTTTTGCAACGATAGGATCCAAATATTTTATTAGGATAAAGTTTTAAATTTGTAACAGACAAATTCCCTAATAGTTTAAAAGATAGGAGACAATTGCAAAGAAAATAGAAAAAAAAAATGGACATTTAAATAATGATAATAAGTTCAGAAAATGATAAAGGTACGCTTAGAGAAAATTTAAAGAAGAGAAATTCAGGAAAAAAAGAAATAACGATTTAAATTGAACACAAAAACCGCTAAAGAAATCATAAAACCAAAAGATTAAAAACTTATACCTTTGGGTAAGGATAAAAATGCACTAATTTTAGACACATACGTCTCACACAAATAATAAGGAAAAACATCAAGAAGAAGAAATATAAACGGTCAAGAAATGTATACATATATTTTCTTAAAACGATAAAGTTGGTCTATACTTAAAAATTTAAGACTACAACAGATGCTAACACGTGAAAGTGTTTTTCAGTGTTGTTGAGTAGAAAGAGATGATGGCATGAAACTCGGTAAGAGAAGGTGTATTTCAAATCTTTCAATTGGAGAACCAAACCAGGAAAGTCATATATGGGGGAAGCGGACTAAGTAAAATAATTTATTGATATTTTGAATTAATTGAATTAATACTTTCTATAATAAAAATTCCATAATTATATTACTAAAAGGTACTCTCTCTGTCCTAATTTATGTGACATAGTGAAAAGTCAAAAGTAACAAGTAAAAGTGCACGGAGGAAATAAATATGGTGTCGAAGAATTAAAATTGAAGTGCATATGTGTATACATGAAGAGAAAATAAATATTCAGTACTATGACATATATCCACCTGAGATAAAAAAAATATTTTAGTAATGTGGCCAAGTAATATGGGACGGGAGGAGTATTTCATTTATTAATTCTTAAAGAACTTGAAAAGCCAAAAATTAACAAGTATAAGTACATCGAGAAAATAAATATGTCGGAGAATTAAAATTGAAGTGCATACGTCTATACATGAGAAGAGATAAATATTCAGTACTATGACATATGTCCACGTGGGATAAAAAAATAGTTGGTTATGAAATGAAAGATCTTTGAAACTTGTGGTCTAAAACAAGTCATAGATATTTGTGTGGATTTAAATCATTTTATTAAAGATAAAAAAGGAAGTTTCAAGTTAAATGATTTCTAAACATAAAATATATCGTTCCTTTTTAGACAGACTAAAAATAAAAAGTGTGGTACTATTTTTTGTGTTCGGCCCATGCACAGCACGGGCATACGCCGTCTAGTATATATAGAAGGATGGGCTTCCTCATGCTTCGTCGTCGATCCTCTTAATATATATATATATATATATATATATATATATATATATATATATATATATATATATATATATATATATATATAAGGTCGGCCCCATACTAAAAACACCAAGAAATATTTTTTTTAAAAAAGGAAAAAAACGTGAACCCCACCATCTCCAAACACCAAGCAATAGTAAAAAAAAAAAAAAAAAAAAAAAAAGGAAAAAAGTGGATCCAACCATCTCCAAACTCATGTAAAAAAAAAAAATAAAAAACGGACCCCATATTAAAAAAATCAAGCAATATTAAAAAAAAAAAAAAATTGAACCCCATATTAAAAAACAAGCAATGTCAAAAAACAACATGCACCCCATATTAAAAAATCACACAATATTCATGTAATTTCCAAAGTATCCTCATTAAGTCAATAATAGTGGATTCATTGCCACATGCGTATCAATCCATTAGTGGGAGCAAACGAAATTATTGTACAGTAAAAAACATGGACTCCATATTATTGCTTTTCTTCAAAAGGTTAAGTAGTCAAATCATACAATTTTCTTTCTTTTCTTATATTAGTCTGAGATCTAATCTAGATATTTAATTGTTGTGTTTGTTATTCCGCCATGCCATTTATTTGTTATGTTTACTAAATAAATATACTTAAAATATTTATATTTCTAAAATAAGATAGAATTTAATTACTTTTTCATTTTTATTCTTACTCTAATAAATGCGAAAAGAGATTAATGTCATAAAAGAAAAAATAATATTAAATGAAGATCAAATAATTAATAAGGTAAATTAGTCAAATTATAATTCTAATTGACGTTTCCTTAAAAAACCGTGCAAAAGACAACATGACAAGTAAAATAAGCTAAACCAAGAATATTTACCAAAAATTAAATAATAGTAGTTCTTCGTTTAAATGGAAAATCAAATGTAAAATGAGCTAAACCAAGAATATTTATCAAAAATTAAAAAATAGTAGTTCTTCATTTAAATAGAAAATCAAATTTCTACTTTGTTTCGTTTTAAACATGTAAAATTAATTTAATAATTTGAATTAGAATTATCCAAATCAAAATTTGATAAAAAATAATAAGTATTGTTTAGGTCCAATCTACATACATTAACAATAAAATATTTTACACCTTTAAATTAATCGAATTAAAATTCAAAGTATCAATTGATGCTTAAATATTGTTATTATTTTATCTCAAAGAGAGAAAAATAGTTTCCTTTTAAACAAGTCTTCTCTTTTAAAAAGTATTAATAAATTTTTGCCAACTTTGTATTCGTAGCAAACACTAATATAATAAAGTTTTGGATACGGAGCACAAACTACAATGTTATATTAATCGTGTTTTGAACATATATATATATATATATATATATATTATCACTACCCAAACATAACTACATACACATAGATACACTATAATCCAAAGTGTTGGGCCCGTACGCCATCTAGTGATATGTTATAAGAATTGCATTATTGAAGTCATTCGAATATATATTTAGTACAAATCAATGTGTTGAACAGGCTCACCATTCATCGGTTTGAGCTTGTATTTTTTCTCTTATCGGTGCAATTCATTGCAAACTTATTTTAACATTTTTATATTATTTGTACTAATTACCATGAGATACACTTGCAAAGCACGTGTCCAAGAACTGACAAAATATAGTTGGGACACAATTCGAAAGAAAGAAGAATACGACTTTGTCAAGCGTTCACATCAAACAGTACTCTAAAAGATTTCGTTAATTATATTTGGTAAAGCATTGTAACTGAGATTTTGACAATTATATCCTTGTTTTTTTGTTACAACTAGAAGTAAAAAATGCAGATAATAAGGACAACAGATTAAATACAGAGGCGTAGTTGTGGAGGATAAAATAGTTTTTACAAGCATAATCTGGTGATTGGAAGCTAAATTATAGTTCTCCTTATCCTCTTCGTAATTAACAGCCAAAATAATCCTTAAAGAGGCCCCAAACACTTGACCAAAGTGGAGTACAAAATTGGCCAGTCGGCCGAAACTATTTTCATCCGCTAGCCACTAAGTATATAAAATTTGTATATTTTTTGTATATAACATGCAGAAATGTTTATATATATACTACAAGGTGATGCCCGTGCGATGCACGGGGCCCAACAATTTGATCTGTAATGTGTTACATATACAATATTTATTATCAACTCAAAGACCAAAGGATATATTTTCTCATAAATCTTTTCATCATAACAGGTCATATTAGCATCAAGTTCATTAGTACACCACCAAAAAGATACAGTTCATGCATTGTTATGATCGTTTGACAGAGCAAAATAACTGAAAGTAGATGTGTCAACAACCGATAACACGTCGAATCCTAAAAAATCACCATATGTCATCACTGAGCTATGGACGAAAATTGTAACTTTACACAGCTTCTAGTAATTGAGAGTTACAGTCTAAAAATGCCAAGAATATGGATGAAAGACCAAAATATAGAGCTTCAAAAGTGAATACTGGCTGTCATAATATTTCTCTTGATCTTGCGACTCTTGAGCAGTTATGTAGCTTTCACTTTTCCATGCAACTTTCTTTTTGACATGGACGTTGGCTGTTTCTTCTCTATACATAAGTACTGTTCAAGAAAAGTAAAAACAAAACATGATAAAGGATCAAAGTTTTTGTCATCAGAAAATAAAGAATCAAAGTTTTGTTCTAAACCCATAAAAAGGAGGTGACAGATGGAAAAGTTAAATACCACTCCAACTTTCCCAAGATTGCTTTCTCCATGGAAGTATTTGGTCTCTGGCACAGGCATTGTCTATTATTGTTAGGAAGTCATTAACCTGCACAGACATGCATATCAGAGAATAAGAGATTATGAGCCTGTTTGGATGGGCTTAAAATAAGCATCTTATAACATTCCGGTACCACTTGATTATCCGGGAGACCGAGGGCCCTTTACCCGAAAAAGGAAATTGGATTTTCTTAAACAATCTTCTTTTCTTAGATTAAGATATCATCAGACCGGTAAGTTTAAGAAGGAATGCATTGATTTTGTGATTCCTTCTTTCCGCTTTTCGCTTAGCTACACCGGCTTACAGATGCCCTATAAGCTGAAAACAACTTATAAGCCCAAAAAAAATAAGTTGGGGTAGGCTAACTTATTTTTTTTTTGGCTTATCACTGTTTTCAGCTTATGTTCGCTTTTAGATAAGCTAAGCCAAATGGACCCAATTATTTTTTTGGGCTTATTTTATGCACAAAATGGCTTTAAGCTGGCCAGCCAAACACTCAAAAAAGCTGAAAACAGCTTATAAGCAACTTATAAGCCAATCCAAACGGGCTCTGTGATAAATTTCAACTCAACAGATTAATACGTTTTCAGAATACTTCATAGTATACCTCTGGAGACCAAATCTCTTCATATTTCCAAGAAATAAGCATTTAGCTGATGTAAAGTAACTAAAGTTCCCTTCTAAGGACAGATTTCTCTGGCAGGAAAGGATCCATTATGTTAACTGTGAGGTAGAGGCTTTCAGGCCTCAGAGCTCAAACCTTTTGTGTGCTTCTATCAGCCAGTCCAGAAAAATTGCTCTGCCCCTGGCGTTCATCTCTGGTTGTGAATCCGTGTAATCACCCGATCAACGCCCGTCTTGAATCAGCCAAATCATCAAAATAACACGAATTTTATAAACTACACAATAAAGTCACAAAACTATTATTTTGTCACATTAAAAACTACTCCTATGTCTCAATTTGTTTGTCGTACTTCCCTTTTTAGTCCGTTTAAAAAAGAATGTCTCTTTTCTTTTTTGACAACTCTTTAATTCTAACTTTTCACATGTCGTGTTTAAGACCACAAGATTAAAAGACATTTTGGTACATTGCACATTTCTGTAATTTAAGACTATCTTGTCCATCCAACCACTCACCTGAACTTTTAAGAAAAACCACATTTGATTCTTTGACTGGGGAGAGATGAATAAGATTTGTTTAAATGTATGATAATATGGTATTTCCACACTCTATGCATTGTCGCAGCTCACACTAAAGTGATTCACATTCTTCATTTAAGAGTCCATACAGTACTAGAAAATCAAGTTCAACTCCTTATCCTAATTTATTTAGTAAAGAAAAAGATTACTAAAGAGTTCACAGCAATAAGAATTTTTCCAATTCCCTGCATTCTAATCCTACTACTATTCATATTTTTTCACTTCAATTTGTTGTTGTACCTACAATTGTTTCACAGACCTTTGGCAACTTACCTGCAGGTCATACAGTGTCATCGTGTGAGAAGTTCCTGCTTCAATTGGCTTCCTGTGGACCATTCATGCATCGCGCAGGCATTCCCTGCTAGTGCTCTAATATATCTTTAATCATGGAAACTACGTTGCCGTGCATTTGGTTTGCCTTGTGCTAATCCTATGGTTGTTGAAGGTCCTCTGTTGATGTAAACAAAAGTAACTCATCAAAATGCATGAGTGTTGTCTATAAAAAGATAAATGAAAAATGGTATAATATATTGCAGTACTATCCCACAAACGAACAGCCACTAGCAAACTCCTATTAATAGGCGAGGCATAGGTAACATGATTTTGGTAGTAACAAAACTTCAAGATCCTTGCGGAGATTTCTTTTCGAAATGTAAATAGATCAGGCTAATCTCTTAGATATTGTTGACTCTCTGTTCGTTTGAAGTGGATGCTTTTGAAAAATATAACGAAGAACTGAAATATGATTAACAATATCAAAAAGATTTTAACGGTAGACACCACATTTATCTCAGTGATATTAATATTTTTAGACCTAAGGTAGAAATTATTGTGTTTAAGAATACAAAAGAGATTGAGCCAGCCACATTTCAGTAGAATGATATGAAGAAACTTACATCTATCAGGGAAGATGCATTTTGAGCAGCTGTGCTTCCCTGGGTACTCAGAAGAAAGCAAAATAGAAAAAAGAGAAGAAGAATCTCACTATTTAAGATTAATCTTCTAATGTAGGAAAGACAACGACAACAACAACAACAACATACCCCGTGTAGCCCCACAAGTGGGATCTACTCGATCATACTCATAATGCAGTTACTTGATCATACCTTATAGAACTTAAGAATTCACCCTTGCAACCAGATTGGGAAGCAAACATTGAGAAAAAACGCATGATCACAATAGATTAAGCCCATAACTCAGATTTCTTTAGCTTACAGATGATATTCTCAAAGCGAACAACTTTTTACGCACATCATTCTTCACGACATATGCATCTCTTCTCCACTGGGGGAAAATGCCAAATATGATAGCATGGGAGAAATCAGTCAAGTAAAAAAGCGTTTAGAAAGAAATTTGAGGAACCACATTCTCCATCATTTTTTTAGCAAAAGGAGACAATTTCTTGTTCTTTTGGCTTGAAAGACCAGTCTAGAAGAAGCAGAATCAAAGCAAACGAATCACTGACTTTTAGATGGAGAGCATATTTAATGATATTAACATATAAAACAACTATAGCTTGCAATAGACCACTTCAAATGCAAAAGAAGCAGGAGTATTTTTCTCATACAAAGTATATTGCTAATGGTCGATTCATGAAAAACCAAAGGAATTTCAAGCCTGTAGCAACTGAAAACTAAGATGATTCAGACATATCATCAAACACTGGGTATGAATTCCTATGAGCAGCAGAAATAGTAGTCAACTTTTCGCTATTCCAGAAATCATAATTGAACCAAATGCAAGCAGATTATACACGTTTCAAGCAAATTTTTTTGCACAACCATAAATAACACACATGATGTTTGCTAATATTGTCCAGTAGAAATAAGTAATGTACCTTTTAGATTAGATCGTTGACTGAAAGAGGAGTACCTTGTTGAAAATTTATGAAAAAAACAAAGCAGTAAAAAGTTGTCAGTTGTCTCGGCATAATATCAAACACCTTAGGTGCACCATTGTTCATAGTATCTTATATGTTTGTAGAATAAAACAAGAATCCCTAAATTTCAAAAATGACCCTGTTCGTATCCCAAACTGTCGTTTCCAAAATATAGAATTTGCATAAAGTTCTCATATTTCTTCTTGGCTTTTTTCCTCAACTCATTTTCTGATATAATGTTTTATTGGTTTCTAAATCTACTTCTACAAGTTGTAATTGAACTGTTATTCTGTAAAATTGCTATAATTTGGAGACGATTAAAATTAAATAAAAAAATTTCTGGGCTTCGTTTTCTCTATTTCTGTGTTGTCTTTTGATTTTTTGCCTCTGTAGTCATGGACATGCATAACTTTGCCCTCGGATATGTTCCCTGCTGTTATGATATAGGAGTGTAGATAAGTTGATGTGGGAATTAGGGTTCATATTAGGAAAGTGGGAGAATAAATAGGTCACCTTAAATGAGTGACGTGGCCGCATCTGAAGCGTACGAATTAATAATGATGAGCGGATGAGATTGGAAATTAAAAAGAGCATCGGACGGCTAGGATGAGTTGGACTGAGGCAGTGGAGTTGGGCCAGCTCATTGACAGCTGGGCTTTAGTGTAGCTTGGCTATTAATATGGAGCTAACAGATTTGGGCCGGGGGTTATGAAATATCTGGCAACCCAATTACTCTCTCTCTCTCTCTCTCTCTCTCTCTCTAATTCTCTCATTTCTCTGCTCTTTTCTCCTAGCTCCTCTCATTCTATTCCATTCTCTTTCACAGATGATCCGCCATTGATGCTCAAGCTTTCAGTTAAGAGTTGCCGTTAGTCAAATTCCATTGATTAGTTGTAATAACGATTCAGTATCAATAAAATTCCCAATATTCAGTCCATTCTATAGTTTACCTTGCAAGTTCATTACAAGTGGTATCAGAGCTCGTCTTGGCACCTATAAACACGACGATGACGGTTTCTGAAACTCGAGCTAAATCTATGGAGGAAAATGTCAAAAGACTAGAAGCACAGTTACAATCATATGTATCAGAGACGAGTCAGAAAATTGACTCTAATAAGGCTAAAGTAGATGACCTAGGAAAAAACTAGATCTTTTGATGGAGAAGATCCTTCCCAGTCACGTTGGAGCTAGCAACAATGCTCCGATAGAAAATCGACAGTCGGAAGAGACCAGTGATCGGGGTATTCTAGGTAGAGCACCTCCATTGGAGAATCACCAAGTTGAGATACCTGACAACAGACAAAGGGGAAATCACACAGTTAATTCCACAATAGAGAGGATTCCACATTACAATTCGAAGGTAGAAATACCTTACTTCGATGGATCAACAGGAACAGATCCTTGCTCTTGGTTATGAAGGTGTGAAAGATTCTATCAATACAATCACATACGTGACCCAAAACAGAAGTTGGAAGAGGCAATACTTTACCTAAGTGGAAGGGCTGAGGCTTGGTATTTCTCCTACCAGCTAAGTAAGGGCAGGATCAGGTGGCAAGAGTTTTGTGAAGAGATATGTAAGAGGTTCCAAGATGCAGAGAGCAGTAAATGCCATCTCATTGGGGAATTTAAGAAGTTTGAGCATAAAGGAACAGTGGTGGAGTATCTAGAAAGGTTTGAGGACCTGAAAACATGGGTGTTGATAAGGAATCCCACTATCCCTGAAGAGTTTGTGGAAGGGCTAAGAGAAGACATTAGAAACACAGTTAAGTTGTTAAACCCATCCACTATGAGTCAAGAAATAGAAAAAGCTAGACTTCAAGAAAGGGCTATTGACACTACGAACAAAAAAAACAAGATGACATGGGGCAAAGGAACATCTACAGGGGCTCCTACTCAGTCCAATTCTCACTATGGTAACAGGGGAGGTAATTTTAACTCTGGTGGACAAATCAACAGGAGTAATGATAACAAAAGAAATAATGGGCTATGCTATAAGTGTGGGGATAAGTATTTATGATCACCAATGCAAACAGAAACAGCTTAATGCCATTACTGCTTCTGAGAATCGTGGAAATGAAGTGCAAGAGGATCAACTAAATGGTGATGGAGAAATACAAATGGAAGGTGATTTTGAGATCATGGAGGAGGTTGTCAGCCTAAATGCTTTGTCAGGGACTGAGATGCCAAATACCATTCAGCTTTACGGGGAATCTAAGAAGAACAGGGTAACTATCTTATTAGACGCTAGCAGTACACATAGTTTCCTGGACTTAGAAACTGCTAGAAGAATGGGATGTGCTATAATGAAAGCACCACCAATAAGGGTTACTGTTGCTAATGGTAACCATGTGTTGAGTCTCTACTACTGCAGAAAATTCATTTGAAAGATACAAGGCATAGTATTTGAGGATATAATACAGCTATTAAGATTGGGGAAAATGACATGATCTTGGGTGGAGACTGGATGAAGGCCCATAATCCAGTCTTACCAGACTTTATGGAGTATAAGGCCCAAGTAACTCACATGGGTAAGAGAGTGGAACTACTGGGGATTCATAATGAAGGGGTGCTAAAGAAGATGACTGCTAGTGGGGTTAAGCATCTACTGAAGAAGGGTCAAACTATATGTGCACATTTATTTACTATCTCTGCTACTGAAATAGCACAAAAGGAAACAATAATACCTAATGACATCTCAGGAGTTTTGCATAAATTCCCTGATGTATTTGTGGAACCCACCACACTTCCTCCAAAAAGGAATCATAACCACTACACCCCCCCCCCCCCCTCCCCCTGAAATCAGAAGCTATTCCAATTAGCATCAGGCCTTATAAGAATAATTTTTTCCAAAGGAATGAAATAGAGAAGCAAGTAAATGAGATGTTGAACAATGGGATAATTCAGCCCAGTCATTCCCCTTTCTCATCCCCTGTTTTATTGGTCAAAAAGAAGGACAACAGCTGGAGATTCTGCATTGACTATAGAGCATTAAATGCCATGACCATTAAGGACAAACTCCCTATACCTTTGGTGGATGACCTGATGGATGAATTGCATGGGTCTTGTATCTATTCTAAGATTGATCTAAGGGCTGGGTATCACCAAATCAGAATGGGGGAAAAGGACATTTATAAAACTGCATTTAGGACACATTTGGGTCATTATGAGTTTAGGGCCATGCCCTTTGGGTTGACTAATGCCCCTGCTACTTTCCAGTCCTTAATGAATCATGCGTTCAAACAGTTTTTAAGAAAATTTGTCCTAGTTTTCCTTGATGACATACTTGTGTATAGTGCATCACTAGTTGATCACATTCAACACCTCAGTGGGGTTCTAACAATTTTGAGGAAGGAACAACTCTATGCTAAGTTGTCTAAGTGCTCATTTGGACAATCAAAGGTAGAATACTTAGGGCATATCATCACTGGTGAGGGTGTTGCTACAGACCCTGCTAAAATAGAAGCTATGTCCAACTGGCCAGTACCTAAGTCTCTCAAAGCACTTAGGGGATTCTTGGGCTTAACTGGGTATTATAGAAGATTTGTCAAGTCCTATGGGGTAATTAGCAGGCCCCTGACTGATCTATTGAAGAAGAATGCATTTGTGTGGAATGACCAGGCTGAGAGGGCTTTTCAGCAGCTTAAGATTGACATGATCTCTGCACCAGTTCTAATCTTGGCTAATTTTACCAAACCATTTGTGGTGGAGACTGATGCTTGCTCAAATGGGATTGGAGTTGTTCTTATGCAAGAAGGCAAGCCCACTGCTTACTTTAGTAAGGCCTTGGCAACTATACTCTTGGGGCTGTCCACACATGAAAAATAATACATGGCCTTACTTTCAGCTGTGGACAGGTGGAGGCATTACCTCGAAGGGGCCCATTTCATAGTCAGGACAGACCACCATATTTTGAAATTCTTGCTGGAACAAAGAGTGACTACTGCCCTGCAACAGAAGGGTCTGACTAAACTGTTAGGTCTAGACTATGAGGTGCAAAATAAGAAGGGCATAGAAAATAGGGTGGCTGATGCCCTTTCTAGAAGACAAGAGGAAGGTTCTTCCTTAAATGATATCACTTCTGCTGAGCCTACTTGGATGTAGGACATTACTCAGAGTTATGACAATGATCCCATGGCACTGCAGTTGTTGACTGAGTTTATTACTTCACCTAACTCTAAACCTTCCTACACCTTGCATCAGGGGATTATCAGTTTTCAAAACAAGATCTTGGTGGGCAGGAATGCCGATCTGAGACTCAAGATATTTGAAGCCTTACACTAATCCCCTTTGGGTGGGCATTCCGGATAGTAGGACACTTATAGAAAGATCCAAATGGTCTTCTACTGGCCCAACATGAAGGTTGATGTTTGTAAATGGGTTTCTGAGTGTGATGTGTGCCAAAGGGTGAAGAATGAGAACATTCACTCTCCAGGGTTGTTACAACCCCTTCCTATTCCTGAAGGACCCTGGCAAGACATTGCCATGGACTTTATTGAAGGATTACCTTCATCCGGGCACAGAAATGCAATTTTGTTGGTGGTGGATAGGTTGTCTAAGTATGGTCATTTTCTGGCCCAGAAGCATCCCTACATAGCCAAGGATGTGGAAAACTTGTTTCTTAAGGAGATTTATAGGCTACATGGCTTACCTAAAACCATTGTAACTGGCAGAGACCCTATCTTCCTTTGGCTAATTCTGGCAACAATTGTTCAAAGCAATGGGGACTAAGTTGAACTTGACTATAGCCAACCACCCACAGTCTGATGGTCAGACTTAATGCCTAAATCGCTATTTAGAGTCCTATTTGAGAGCCATTGTGTTCAACAGCCCCAATGATTGGCTAAAGTGGTTACCTTTGGCCGAGTGGTGGTATAATACCAATTACCAGACGGCCTTTCGCACCACCCCATTTGAAGTTATCAATGGTTATCCTCCCCCCTAGGTTCCTATGGGTTCATTACCCCATTCTACACATACTACTGTGGGTGCGAACCTGGCTCATCGACAAGTTATGTTACAACATCTCCGAGACAACCTTCAGGTGGCTCAAGGCCGCATGAAGTTCTATGCTGATCGTAATCACACAGACCGGGTCTTAGAGGTTAGGGATCTAGTCTATTTGAAGCTTCAGACTTATCGGCAGGCCTCAGTGGCTATTCGTAAAAACTTGAAGCTCAGTGCAAAGTTCTACGGGCCCTACAAAATTCTAGAGAAGGTGGGAACAGTCGCGTACCGTTTAGAGTTGCCACAAGGGTCTCAGGTGCACCTTGTCTTCCACGTGCCTCAATTAAAGCGTCGGGTTGGTCCAAACACCACTGTGCTTCCTCAACCACCAATTTGTGACTCTGGGGGTCGTGTTATGGTGCAACCGTTAGCTATTCTCCGTCGCCGGCTAGTTAAAGTCAACAACGCTGCCGTCGTGAAGGTTCAAGTGCATTGGTCGAACCTCAGTCCCGAGGAAGCCACTTGGGAGGACTGGGGTTACATTTAAGGTCAGTTTCCGGCGTTCATGGCTCAGCTCCGACCTTGACCTTGAGGACAAGGTCATTTTCATTGGGTGGGCATTGTTATGATTTAGGAGTGTAGATAAGCTGATTTGGGAATTAGGGTTCACATTTGGAAAGTGGGAGAATAAATAGGTCACATTAAAGGAGTGACGTGGCCGAATCTGAAGCGTACGAATTAATAATGACGAGCGGATGAGATTAGAAATTAAAAGAGCATCGGACGGCTAGGATGAATTAGGCTGAGGCGGTGGAGTTGGGCCAGCTCATTGACAGCTGGGCTTTAGTATAGTTGGGCTATTAATATGGAGCTAACAGATTTGGGCCGGGGGTTATGAAATATCTGGTAACCTAATTACTCTCTCTCTCTCTCTCTCTAATTCTCTCATTTCTCTTCGCTCTTCTCCTATCTCCTCTCATTCTATTCCTATCTCTTTCACAGGTGATCCGCCATTGATGCTGAAGCTTTCAGTTGAGAGTTGTCGTTAGTCAAATTCCATTGATTAGTTGTAATAACGATTCAGTATCAATAAAATTCCCAATATTCAGTCCATTCTATATTTTACCTTGCAAGTTCATTACATCTGCATAATTCGATTCAACATATATTAAGCTTACTCGCAATGAAGCCAAAAAAATAAAATACAAAATTGATTACTGTAGCAAGATCTTTAGTCAAAAATAATAAATTAAAAATTAGTCATTGTAGTTTTGATTGGTGTTATTTCATAAGAGATATTTGAGTTACACACATATCACCTTATCACAAATTTTAAAATCACGGTAGTTAGTTATATATTTAACATTTATTGTGTGCAACAATAGATTATATTTTCTACTGTTTATGTAACTCATTTATACAAGTAAATTTATGACTCTTAAAGCAAATGGGAGATAACTCATTTTGGGGAAATATTTATTAGAGATCATCTTATATTTGTCTAAAATAATATATTAGAGATTAGTCATTCTCCCATGAACTAAAATAACTATTATTATGATTGTTAATTGTGCGATTTAATAGATAATCGGTTTGATTTACACAACATGAACAGTACAAAGAACCTAAAAAGTTTGTTGTGTTCATGTTATGGGATGTTCTGTATTTTGCTCACATTGTTGAATTTTCTTTTTTAGGTGATTGATCAAAGTGAAATTAGTTAATTTGATATCTTACATTCTAATATCATTCTTACTTCTTATACCAATTAGAGAAACGTATAATCAATCAAAATAAGATGACGTTCAAAGAGGTTTTAGTGGGGTTTTCAGAAATTTTGCATTTTTTATATGGTTGTAAGTTGTTATAGAAGTACATTTTCTGAGTGCCTGATATATTTATCATTTTGAAACTTCTTTGAAATTTCTTCACCATATAACATCTATTAGTAAAACGTAACATTGATGATGTAGGGTGTTAGCACACTATAAATGCAGATAGCATCCTAACTTTGCTATGTTGCTCCATTACAAAATATCTTTGCTTGATCTCTGGTGATCTCTATCCTATAATATTGTTTTGAAGGACCTAATATCGTCTGTGGATAGTTTAGTGAAGTTTTCAAAGCGTCAAGTTCTTTATTCTCGATAAATAAGTTGTAATATGATGATTCACATGATCATCATTAAAAATTATACTTTATTCTGTTATCATAGTTATTTATTCAGATTTTTATTAATAAAGCTATTATTTCACAAAATCATGCATTACATGACTCGGCATGCACGTGCAACGCACGTGGTGAGAAACTAGTCTACTATATATACATAAAAAATAATTTTAAACTTAGATACACAGTGTAATTTTTCACCGAAGGGGATTCGGCCCCCCCTTACTAGCTCCGCCCTTGCATGTGCGAGCGGTCCACGATAGATGGCTTCTGGTAAATATGGAGCAATACCAGCTGAACATAAGCTAATAGTGTTCCAACTCCGTTTCCAACCTACACAATCAGAGCATTACAAGTCAATTAGCATACGAATGCCAATTAGGAAAAGAATGACTGGAGATGAAACATAAGACAAATAGGTTAAAAGAAACACCAATAGTAAAATAGACTTTACCAAGATGTAGGGGTCAAACTTGTAGCGAGCATAGATGAGCCAGCAGACTCCATTAAGGAAGCCTGCTATGCAAAGCAGCTTTGGCAAGAATTCAGCGCTCTTTGTTTTGATTACCTTGAGCTGTTTTGAGGAAAACCAGAAAATTAGCCAGAGAACAAACTAAACTAGTTTGATACTTTATATATATGAAATTGATCACACCAGAACTAGGCCTCTGTACATACCATGATTGATAGAGGGGATGCATACATAAGAATTCCAAAGAAGGCAGCGAGAATTTTCACGACCATGGATCTACTTGCGTAGGTGTGCAAGCCTAGCATGGTTCCAGCTATGATGGCGGCCACGCCCACTATTTCCGCTAACAATATGACAACTATCTCTAGCTGAGTTATAAAACAGCAAGTGTCAGGAAACCATAAGGAGGAATATATCTGACATTCAAAAGTGATCTCAGGTACTTGAAAAGATTGGTTAGATAGTTACCCGATATCTTTTGCCGGTGTAGCAGAAAAATATAGAAAGATAAGACAAGTGGAAGAAGAGACCAACGCTGTTGATGATGACAAGAAGAATGCTGTATGGATGAACAAAAAGCATGCCGTAGTAAATCCACACCATACAGTTCATTACAGCTGCTAGGTATGGGTACGGGTGGAACTCCTCTACCGATTTGTTTTTGATGATTCGTTTAAATGTTGGCCTGAATTACAGAAATCAAATTCAGTTTAAATGATCTACCAATTCCCAAGGTCCGTATACAACCAAAGGGATAACAGAGTATTTAAAACTTGATTTTTCCATGTAGATGCCTAATTTGATTGACATTGAGGAGGAGCTAGCATCACCATTAATCAATTGATGTTTCTATAAATCGTTTTACACCCTAGAAAAGATGGATATTAAATGACTACACATGAGATTAATGGAACTATAAGCAAAGGACAAAGGGAGAAGATATATTACATTGGCGAAGCGAAGAGAAAAACAGATGAGATTTTGCCTGCAAAATAAGAAGAGATCGTACATTAGAGCAACTGTTTTGAGAATTGAAAATTTAATCAGGAACAGATTTAAGAAAAGAAAGAAGAAACACACATAATCCAGCATGAAAATAGCAAACATGTATGACGCCATCATGCATGCCTGTCCGTTAACAGAATTATATTCATACGTTCTACGCCTAATTCGTGCAGATTCTTCCGTGATTTCTTATATTATACAGCAGTAGAAGAAGTAAGGCTTCCAGGCATGTGTATTGGAGCATCATCATCTAGATGCCGTTTATCATTTTTAGGAGTCTTTTATATTTATCCTTATGTCGTTTATACTTATCTCTTAGCTTTATCCTTTAGTATAGATTAGTCTCTAGATATATAGTAAGAGTTCTTTTTCAGGTAGAGGTAAGGTCTCGTACATCTTACCCTCCGCAGACCCCACTATGTGGGACTACACTGGGTATGTTATTGTCGTTGTTGTTGTATTCAGGCATTCAATAAGCAGCTTCTTGAAGCTCTTATATGGTATCAGAGCTCTCACAAAAACTGTACCACGGTAACGAGGATGTCTCGATGGGTGATGGTAACAAAATTTCCATTTCACACACTGGTTCTACTCAATTAAATGGACCAAATAATGTTTTTAAGCTGACACTTTGTGTGCCCCGTCCATTAAACGTAAGCTTCACTCTGTTTCCAAATTTTGTCAAGATAATCTGAAGTCAATTAAATTTTTTCATTTTGATTTTTTTGTGAAGGATCTGAAAACGCTCAAACCGTTGGTGGACGGCCGGAATAAAAATGGACTGTATGAGTGGCCTGTCTCACATCCCCAAGCTCACATATTCGTCTCATCCGCTCCCCTCAGTACTTGTAATTCCTACTTATCTAATAAACCCCATCGGCATGCATTTACCCAATTATCTTTGTGTAGCTCTAAGCCGCTTCAAATTATTTTTAGTGATTTATGGGGGCCATCACCGGTTTTAACTCTCGATAAGAAATTGTATTGCTGTATTTTTGTTGATCAATATACAAAATACACTTGGCTTTACACACTAAAGAACAAAAATGAAGTTAAGGAGCTTTTTCAAAAATTCCATCCTCTGATGGAAAAACACTTTTACACCAAAATTTTATCACTTTACACCAAGCATCATCATCTAGATGTCGTTTATCATTGTTAGGAGTCTTATATTTATCTCTCTTAACTTTAACCTTTAGTATATATTAGTCTCTAGATATATAGTAAGAGTTCTCTTTCAGTTAGAATAGTCTTCTCAGGAACAATGTGTATGTAAGCTCATTCAGGCCTTCAATAATAGACACAGTTTTTCCATAGCTTCTTCAAGCTCTTATAATGTGTACATGAGAATTTTGATGAATACCAGTAAATAACTCTTTAACTAAAAGAAGAGAAAATAGCTAAGAAAAAACTAACTCAATCTCTAAGACTAAGCTTCCGTTCGACCATAGATTTTGGGAGCATATTTTGAAGATTTGATTTCAAATCTTTGTTTGGCCATAAAATTTTGACAGATTTTGAAAACAAATCTTCAAATCTCATATTCTGGCTCAAACCTGTTTTTGGATCAAGATTCATGTTTTGGCCTTTTCAAGACTTTTAAAAACTACCCCAAAATTTTGTATTTTATAAAAAAAGCCCCACCTATTTATGACTCGACTAATTCTAACCTATTTATGACTCGACTAATTCTATCTACCATATTCCTCTACTAAACCGCATCTACCATATTCCTCTATTAAACCGTATCTACAGAAGATTTATATTAAAGAATAGCTAGTTACTACCCTTTTTTTTTTTTTTTTTTTTGTACGAATGGATATTTGTATTGTAATTTGAATTGTAACAGCTAGTAAGTGTGTTATTAGCAGTTGTTATTAAAAAATAATATTTTGCATAATTTGGGATTAGCACATATGTATGTTTTGTATGATTGGATATTCTTGATAGTTTTTAGAACTTATGGATATAAGTAACGTTTCATGTTTTCCAAAACAGAAAGTGAAATATGTTTAGAAAAATTATGACTAAACACATTTTCAAAATTTGAAAAACTTCACCCAAATCAATTTTTTTTTTGGGAATCTATGGCCAAACACTAGCTAAGAGAAATATCACAGAAAGCATAAATTCACGGTTCATTAGAAGAAAAATTTGACAAAATTGAAGCATCAGCACTCAATTCATTCATAAATTCGAATTATTGGAAAATCAATTCATACAGGTCAATCAACTAAATCTAAATCTAACAGAGCAACATTCTATAGATATAATCAAAAGCTTTAGTAGAAAAAATAGAAGAGAAGATTGAAAAGCATACCGAGAATGCCGACGCTATGACGAATATGATCTAGACTCATCTTCGGTTGCCTTTGAGAAAGAGAAAACAAGACAAGTGTAGTAATCCAGAGTTTAAAATAGGGATCCCATCTTACTTCTTACGTTTCTTTCATCTACTCCTATTTTATCCGTTTAAGCCAATCCTTTCTAAACGAGGTTTACTTATCTATCTAATCTACAAGGGAAAAACTTAATTTCTTTTAAATAAGTGACAAAATCTTTTTTTGTTTTACATAGTCTTTCATAACATAAATATTGTTAGGTACCCTCCTCCATTATCAACTCACTCATTGATGCTAATTAAATATGCATGGACGATAAATGCTATGAATGTTATGTAATATAAAAGATACTAATTTTAAATTAATGGTTATGCAAGATCATAATTAAAAATGTGTGAATTGGTTTGTAATATGCCAGAAATAATTAATTTGAGATATTATGATAATATCAACAGGATCTAATATAATAATATCAAATAAAAAATGGGGTAGTATTTATGATATGATAAAATTATTCTAAGCGACTTAGATAAATAAAGAAAATATAAATAATAAATGTACTAAAAATATGATAAAAAAGAGATATGATTTAACATATTTATGTAAATATATAATTAATTAATAATATTAAATGACAAAATGACTATGTAAATAGTAATTTGTGATTATGAAAAAAATAAACGCTATGTGGGCTGAGCACCGCCCTCTTGAAGTTTATGCAAAAGGCTGAGCACTGCCTTCTTTTTGTTGCATGGGCTGAGCACCGCCCTCTTGAAGTTTATGCATAAGGCTGAGCACTGCCTTCTTTTTGTTGCATGGGCTGAGCACCGCCCTCTTGAAGTTTCTGCATAAGGCTGAGCACCGCCTTCTATATGTTGCATGGGCTGAGCACCGTTCTTGATATTTCTGTATAAGTCACGTTTTACGTGCATGTAAAAATTCGGCTAAGCTATGAAAATTACGTTAAGAAATACTCTCTCTTTCCCAATTTATGTGGCACTATATGACCAGGAACGAAATTTAAGAAATAAGGGAAGACTTTGTTATGTTTACCAAATTGTCCTTACTTTAGTGCCTACTTTTGTTGACTTTTCTTCACAATGTGTACATGAAGTGGGACCCAACAAGGATAGAATAGGGATTGTGCCACACATAGTTGCCGAATAAGGAAAGATGACATTCATTTTGGGACGGACTAAAAAGAAAGTGGTGTCACCCCCCCCTCCCCCAACCCCACCCCCAAAAAAAAAAAAAAAAAAAAAAAGAAGAAGAAGGAAACAGGGAATTCGTTGAACACTTCTAATATATAGGATCTACTTGAATACAAGCCACAAACCACAATAGACATGCTAGTGTGTGCATGACTTTCTTATTGATGGGATGGAGATCGGGCCAGCCTACGCTCACCTCAACTATTCCACCAGGTATTTGCTAGCTACCTCCCGCCTGTAAAGTGTGAGGCGCCACTTGCTGACAAACCACAATAGCACATGCTAGTATGGGCATCAATTTTTCCTAGACCAAAGAGTATGTTTCACTCATTCTACTAGATCAAAATCCCAACCTACATTGCTTGGACTCTATAAAAATGTTGACAATTGCATGCCTGATCTTCCAAAAGTAGTGCATTTATGAAGATCTAACACGTGCAGCAATATTTTTGGAGAGCCCGAGTAACGCAAATCCCCACACCCTCCCCCTTCATAGAATGATTGTTCGAGCTTTTTACTTCTTTGTGCTCAAAAAAGTGTTTGTGATTGTTCACCTTTCCCGGTAATTTTATTACATAGTAATCCTTAAAAGAGAGAAAAAGAAAGTTCCTTGCAGAATTTGCATCCAAGTTTCTCCCTCTTCCAAGAGCCTACTTACCAAAGCTAGCATGATGATCCAACATAATCAGTAAGAAACAATTTTTCACTTAAAGAAAGCAAAATAAGAGGCATCCTAGCAGAATCTGCATCAAAATTTCTTCCTCTTACTAGAGCCTACTGACCATAGGTAGCATGAATAATAACCATGATGATCCATTACCAGTACATTATCAGTAAGAAACAATTTTTAATAGAAAGAAACAAACATAAAGTTATCGGTAGGACAAGAAAGCACTTATGGCATCAGTAGTAGATATTTTGTAATATTTGGAGGTCTTAAATTGAACAGACGCATATGTTCATAAAAAGGCATGACTATTATGAAAAGTCATCTCTCAAAGATATAAATATAAGGACACTTCAGAAGTAGCATACATAAAAATCTGCAGGTATAACACGGGCTTTGCTGTATCCTGAAGGGAACTACTTGTATTTTTCTCAATATGTATGCGGGCAATATCTCGTTAAGGAAAGTCGATTCTTCCACGCCTCAAAGCCATTTCTTCTTCGAATATGTTTTCCTATTTTTCTAACAATCTTAAAGAGATATTTCATTACGAAGAAGACTGCATTCAAATTTACGGATGTTGGAAAAGAGAAGTCAGGACTGTTTTTGGTGGCTGTTTGACGGAAATCAGATTCATTGGAAATCATGATTAAGAAAGAGTACATGTATTCATGGCACTGGTAATCCTAAGTTTGGACGTAGATGATGATTTTCATTGTAGCAGTGCCGCCAGGGGCGGAGCCAGCTTATATCCAGGGGGTTCGAACCCCCTCGACGAAAAATTACAGTGTATTTTCAAACTTAAAATTATTTTATTTTGTATATATAGTAGGTGTTGAACCTCCTGACTTCTTCGTATATTTACCTTTTAGAATTTTTGAACCCCCTGGATGAAAATCCTGGCTCCGCCACTGTGCCGCCCGGAAGTTGTAAGGCCAATAATGCTCCTCATCTTCAAATTAGTAAATGTCTGCAGTAACAGGGACATAGTAGCTAATCTCACCTATATGAATATCGAAGTGGTGCCACTTCATGCAAGACTTAGTGGATTGGTCTTGTAAGTATTCATGGATTCAGGATGAGCATGGCCATAAACGTGCTAAAGCATAATACTGGGTTTTTCCAAGCTACTACATAATATTATGTGTGTGATATTTTCGGTTTTGACATATGGAGTTGTGGTTGAAAGCTTTAAAGATACCAATAACTTCGTCAGAACTTTAAAGTATTTACACTAATGGAAAGTTCAAATCTATTATAAGATAATCTCCGCTATGCATAATATTATGAGAAATATTACAAACTAGTCGGGATTGTTAGATATTTTGTAATATTTGGAGGTCTTAAATTGAACAGACGCATCTGTTCATGAAAAGGCATGACTATTATGAAAAGTCATCTCTCAAATCTATAAATATAAAGACACTCTAGAAGTAGCATATAAAAAAATCTACAAGTATAACATGAGCTTTGTTGTATCCTGAAGGAAATTGCTTGTATTGGCAATATCTCTCTAAGGAAAGTCAATTCTTCCACGCCTCAAAGCCATTTCTTCTTCAAATATGTTTTCCTATTTTGATAACAATCAATGACAGAGAAAACACTGTAGACAAGAGCGAAGGTACCGATAACCTCAGCACCAAGGCCATCACCTTTCGTGTAGCCGGGCTGAACCACATTGGCCCCACCAACCAAGTCTCTGATACGGACCCACAATGAAACCTTTGACAACACCAGCACCACAGATGGTACTGAGACACTGCATCACCATGTGGAAAACTGCCCGGGTTAAGGAAAGTTTCCTTGCTAAGAACAGACCGAATGTCATGGCCGGGTTAATGTGCCCTCTCTGTTAATCCAGTACAAACACACAGTCAGTTCTTGAGAAAAAAAAAGAAGAAGGTAAAAAATCAATGCTTGCGCTGGACAAGTTTGACCCATGAGACAAAACAAAACAAACCAAAAAAAAAAAAAAAAAAATGTTTTGACATTTTTAGTAAAGATACACAAAAAAGTTGCCATTTTTAAAGCAATTAACTAACATGAGATACCAGTAGTGCAATAGACAAGGTCAATCTTTGAGCCATGCACCAAAGTAAAGAAAGCTGGAAAATTTTGTGGGCACTATATTCAAGAATTCATGAAACTAGTAGTTTCTAATAATAGGATGAAACATAACCAGCAAGCTGAAATTCACTACGCTAAAGATGGAAAACAATGAAAACCAGTCACAAAATTACAGAGAATAACCCATGATACACAACAACTTTTGGTGGGAGTTGAAATTACTTGAAAATGAGTAGAGAACCAAGAACAATCTTTTGGCTACCGATACAAAGAAAGCCGAAAACTTTTGTGGGTATATATTCAAGAATTCATATACTACTAACTAGTTTCTAATAACAGGATGAAACACAATTAACCAGCAAGCTGAAATCACTAAACTAAAGAATGGAAAACAATGAAAATCAACCCCAAAATTACACAGAGCATAACCTTATGATACACAACAACAAAAACGGAAGTTCACATTTTTAGTACAAGAAAGCTGAAAACTTTTTGTGGGTATGTATACCAAGATTGCATAAAACCAGTTTCTAATAACAGGATGAAACATGATTAACCAGCAAGCTGAAATTCACTAAGCTAAAGAAGGGAAATCAATGAAAATCTGTTGCAGAAGATCGTGGATAAACTAGCACACAATCACAAATAAAGCAAATAGGGAATAAAAATAACACAAGGATTTATCGAGGTTCAGCCAAGTATAGTCCTCGGGGTAAAAGTAGTGAGAGTTTTCCACTATGAATAAGAAGAATTGTAAAACTCTCTCAGCTTTTGCCCCCATGACTAGGTTTGGTAGAATCTCGTTAAATTCTTGTGTTACTTTTTTGTCTATTTGTTTTGTATGTGATTATGCGTTATTTAACTCATGATCTTCCGCAACAAAATCAATCACAAAATTGTGAGAGACTAACCTATACGCAAAATCAAAAAACAAAAAGTTCACTTTTTTAGTACAAGATACATAAAAAGTTCACATTTTTAGACAAGAGAAGGATTAAGGGCAGAAGAATGAACTAGTTTTGAGTTACCAAAGCAAAGATAGATGAAAAACTTTTGTGGGCACTATGTTCAAGAATTCATAAAACTTGTTTCTAATAACAGGATGAAACATAACCCCATGATACACAAAAAAATATCACATTTTTAGCACAAGAGAGTATATCATACCACAAAAATATTAAATTTTGTGGGTAGAAATTCAAGAATTCATAAAACTAGTTTCTAACCCATGATACACTAAAAAGTTGACATTTTTAGAACAAGAAACACAAAAAGGTTTAAACTGTTAGAGCAATTACCCGAGATACCACCAGTGCAGGAGACAAGGGCAAAGCCCAAGCAACACCTTGAATAACCACAGAAGAACACAAACCATCAGATCTTTTAAGACCCATTAGTGTGAATATAGTGATATACAAGAACAAGAAAGTTGCCACGAATATAATTCTGCAATGCCAGCTCTGTAAAATGACCATGATGATAATTCACCAGGTTCAAATAACAAAAAACTGGTTCAAAATAGTTATCCCAATTTATAGAACGTGTTTGACTAGGCACGAAGTTTAAAAGTGAAAGAATATCATTCGGCAAAACACATAAGCAGGCCCTCTAACTTGGCTCGAGCTGGCAAGTATGACCTCAAACTTTGCTAGTGCACAAGTAGGCACTTAAACTTGCCAAAACTCGAACAAGCAGACACAAAATTATTGCAGGTCATATGCGTGAAGTGCAATCGCTCCTACGTGGATTAGTGCCCTCAGAGGTTGCCAACTAATTTACACGTGGATTACATATATTTTTTAAAACGAAATATGATTAAAATTAAAGAAACACCTGCTTTTTCTTCTTCTTCTTCTTCTTCTTCATTGTTCTAATTTTTTTTTTTTAATCCTTAAATTTAGGCTAAAATTAGGAACAATCGCTTTAATCGAGTAAATCAAAACATACCCAACTAAAAAAAAGTGTAAATCAAGAACAAATACAAATTGAAACAAAAAATAAAACACACCCATAACACCAAATTGAAAACAGAACATACCCAATAAAAGTTGTTTACCCTCAAAAGAAAGCAACAATTGAATTTGCACGTGGTTTAAAGGATATGCGACTCAAACTTATTAACAAATACAAAGTTAACGAGCAACAGTAAAGGACGAGCGTAAAATAAATGAGCCTGAGTATGGAACAGTGGGTCCGAAGGGGAGAAGCTCCTTATTCGGACTGTGACTAATGGGTCTGATTGGGAGCAATTCCTTCCTCGGATCGTTAAAACGAACAGCAACGGGATGATAAAAAGCTTGAACGAAGATTAAACTTAATAGCAAACTGGCTTAAATGGCTTAAAAACGAAGATGAGCCATTCTCTTAGCAAGTGAAATATATTTGATGAAGATTCTGATACCCTCTAATGGGGTGGATACATATGTTTATATAGTGTTAGTGCCCTACTAGAACTAGGAGACACGACCCCCACATGGGTGAAATGGTTTCGATTTTGTCAGACACGTTCGTTGATGGCGTTATCCTCGGCGGTGAATCAATAGAAGATAACCTTCTGTTAGTTTGGACTTATCCCCTCGAATATACCTCGGGCACAACTTGATGGATTAACTAAAAACGGACACTATCTAAGGTTCTCTTTTGCGAACCATTACTGAACGGACCTTTACTGAATCGGAGAGAACTTTTCACAAGTTCTCACCGTACACAGATAGTCCCTCCATTTTTCGGAGTAGAGAAATGGAAACTGGAAATGGATTGAAGAGACCTCGTTCTCCCACAACAATACTTCACTACGATCGAATAACCGCCTGTCATGAGTCCGAACATAATAAATGTTGCGTCGTTTCATGCTTTAGTAACGTGTATTTCGTCAGAATCATTTGGCTTTCTATATTCTACCGTTACTAGAAGTCTTTTCAACTTCAACCCCTTCATTATATCAAGCCATGCTCAACATCACTTTCACATATTCTGAAAATCCTATTCTTGCTATACTTAGGATGCCTTCTCCTCCACTATTAACTGACGCTGCTTATTCCCCGAATTCTCCTTCAACATCTCCCACTGAACCTTTACCACCATCTCCCGAACCTTCCATCATGACAGACTTCGAGCTTCAAACGGCTGAAATTTCTCTAGCTGGGTTAAATTTTGAGGATGATTGCAAGGTTGGCCATCACTACGACCATGTGAGGAACTTTGCATCCTTTGTCACTGAGGACACAATCCCCAGGGTTCGGAGAGAGTGTGACTTAGGCAGCGGTGTTGAGATTTTGCTTGTCGGGCAGGGGGTGCGGATTGATCACCACATCCCAGGTCATTCTCTCGTGTATACTTACCCATTTACCATCGGGTGCACGCTTCCGGTTCCTCAAGTGGTCGAAGATATGTGCCGACTTTATCAGATTTGCATAGGACAAATTGCTCCTCAAGTATGGTGACTCGTTTATTGCATTCAGTTTCTAGCCGATATGGCCGGAGTCCCATTTACCTTGGACCACTTAATCCACATTTACATACCCCGGATCATTTGTGGGGGCATTATACATCTGATCCCACGGGGCCCTCAGGGCCTGATCGACCCCGAGGATGACTATGATCGGGGATGGTTGCATCGGTTTGTCGTCATGAGAACGGGCCAATTGCAATGTGCCAACCCCGATCCTTTACCGGAGGAGTGGAATCTCGAACCAATTGTTGTTGAACCCGAGATCTTGCTCGAGATATTCGAGCAGTTAACCGCCGTGCTGGGTCTTTGTTGAACACGTAGGCTGCTCCTGGAGAGATTTGGGCCCGATCGGATGGAAGGGCAAGAACCATGGTATATATATATATATATATATATATATATATATATATATATATATATTTTACCTAATCTTGTTCCTCCTGTATCAGGGCTTCCGGTGAAGAAAGCTTCGAAGGCAAGGGCCGCTCAAGTAATATCCGAGGACACAACCGAAGGAAGTGCAACTGGTTCGGCTAAGGTGCCGAAGAGGAGGGCCACACCGGAGGCATCAGCGGGCGGTTTAGGAATTGGTGCTAGGGTTAAATCTCGCCGGATTTCCCGAAGGGGATCCTCAAAGGAAGGTCCGGCACCGATCGTGGAGATCGATGATGATGCCGCTGAGGCTGCTACGACCCCAACCGATGCTCCTCCAGCTCGAACCTTTGGAGAATTTTCTCTAAGAGATCGCCCGACTTCAAGCAGAGAATGATCGGCTTAAAGCGTCTTTATCAGGGAACAACAATCAACCCAAGATTGATGAGACATAGAGCTCGAAATTTTTAGATTTTGCTTTGTTCGGTCATTTGGACTGATAGTTCTAGTTCTGTACGATCATTTAGACCGACGTAGATTTGATTTCCTTTGTACGGTCTTTCGGATCGATGTAAATTTTCCTATTCGGATGTTTAATGGAATCGTCTTTTTGAATTGATTTGTAGCTCGATTTTTTCATTTCCGAACTTAATTCTCCTTTTCGGAGAGGCTAGACTTAAATGCGATTCATCGGGAATGCGCGGGAATCCCAAACGTCGCATCATGTCACTTCACTGACACGAAGGACGCGTCGGTTCCCGATTAGTCACTTCGCGGCACGTGTCGGCCTGCGACTGGTCGCATGGAAGGTGACGAATGGGAAACGTTTCACTCCCACTATATATATACTTGCTCACTTCTCTTTAACCCATTTCTCTCCTCCTGAAATTTGATCCCCTCTCCAAACTTGAATCTCTCCAATATTCAACGATCCAACCTCCAAATCTCAAGAACAAGTTTCAGTTCTTGGCCAGTTCTTCAGAAAAGCTTCAAAAACAACCTTCTGATCTTCATATATTTCTTGTTTTTGTTTTTCCTCTTCTTTACATCCATTAGTTCGTTCGGTTCAACGCCCAAACTTATTTTAAAGTTAACATGGCCTCAGGTTCTAGGCATTCATCACGTGAAAACACTCCGTCCGATTCTCCTTATGCCACCGGCGCAGCTGCCGGTGCAAATACCAAAGCAGTCCCCTATGAACCCCGGGGACATGACGTAATTCCATTGGCATTTGACTTTGATTCAGAATTAGCTTCGGAAAAGCCCCCGAGGGGAGACAATGCGGACCGAGGTTATGACGTCCGATGTTATCCTTCGGCTATCACCGAGGCGCTTCTACCTCAAGTTCGAGCTGACTGCGGCTGGGACGTAAATCCGACACAATCACCTGCCGGCAAGTGGCGGTATGGCACTTCAGAGATAGTGATCCCGGGCCCCGATGAGGATATGACCACATACGTGGAGGGGTATTCAAGTGTGTACACCTTCCCCTTTACGTACAATTTGAACTCTCCAATTGACGAGGTCATTCTGGATATGTGCCGAACATACCAACTATGCCTCGGACAAATTGGGCTGAACATTTGGCGTGTAGTTACATGCATCCGATTTTTGGCCAATGAGGTCAATGCTCCATTTACGCTTGATCATCTGATCCGGCTTTACTCACCCCGCTTTTTTTTGCGGGGGAATAGTGAAGTTATTAAAGCGTGAAAAGTATCCCGTACTTTCCAGCGTGGACGATAAAGACCGGGGGTGGTTGGTATGGTATGTCCATGTCAAGATCGAGGAGATTATTCCGCCGAGCCATCGTCCCTTCCCCGAGAAGTGGAACAAATGACGTAAGCGACCTTAATGCCCAATATTTTTTGTTTATTCTCATGTTTTTGTTCATGTATTCGTTTTGCCTTGCAGCCAGAAGGTGGATTCCTCGTGTCATCGATGACCTCGAGGTCTGGCCTGAAGGACTCATGGCTCAGTACCCCCATGAGCTACGATGTTGGGCCGATTTTTCGAAAGGCGTGGGTGGTGAAAAATCACGGTGAGTTTTATTCGTCTTCTTCCCTTCGTTTCAACCCCCCTCCCCCCCCCTTTTAACTTCGTTATATCCGCATGTTTAAAACGAGACAAGAACCAACTGAGGGATCCTCCGCCCCCATCTCCGAGGGGAAGCTCAATGTTCGACCCGGCTGACACCGAGCAGCTTGTAGCCGAGGTAGCTCCCAGTAGGAAATGGAGCAGATCTTCCCAGCCCTCGTCTTCCAAGGCCCTTAAGAGAAAGAAACGGGCACGGCTCGAAGTGAGCCTTTGCGGACTTTGAGAGACGACCCGGACGAAGATTTCATAATCGCCCTCCGGGTGCACCAAACTACATCACCTGCACCCGCGGCTAGTCCTACTATGACCGACACGGAGATGCAGCATGTAACTCTCCCGCAAGGATTACCCGACGTCGCCTTCCAACAGCCCTCTGCAGAGCTCGATCAGGATTTCTGGCGATGTTATTTCTATCGATGATGATCATTCTGGAGGAGAACCTATTGCGGACATTGCAAATCTGCCCGGGACCGCTTCTCTACATGGGGGAGGATCTTGAGCGTATGTTGGGTGAGGCCCCCCCGGTAGATGCCGTTAGGGCTGATCCTTCGGGTTTTAACCTGCTAATTCCCCTAGGCAGGAGACGACCTATACATATTACTGAATCGGGTTCTCGACCCACCCCATCTTGTAGGCACATTTCCTGCTCCGAGTGTCGACCCGAGGAGGATGCGAACTGCCGTTGTTTCTGTGCCGGAAGATACACACTTTCTCTCCCGTCCAGTTGGTGTGGCCAGCTACCTTCTTCCTTTAGTCTCCCAGGAGGATCGTGAAAAGATGGATGATGTTTTACGGCTGTGTCTCTTAAACGAGAGCATGCATACTAGTAATCGGGTATGTACTGGCAAATTCCTTAGAATGCCCTCCATTTTTTATAATGCCTTCCATTTAACATGTTCTCAAATGCAGGTCGTGGTTTTGCTACACGAGGGATTTCTTCGAGGCTCGAGGGAGTGTGCTGAGCTGCGGAGTCAACTGGATGATGCCTGGGGTCAACTGGATGCTCAGGGCCGAGAAACTCAGAAGTTCGAGACCCTGCTGCGTGATGCCAAAAAAAGGCTCTCGGAGTCCTAGAATGCCTCCGTTCTTAAGGCTGAGATCAGTGCTATTAATGCCGATCTTGACGTTGCCAAAGCCGAACTCGAGGTGGCAATAACCGAACTCGCCATTGTCAGGGAAGAGAACCTCCGAGTTGGAAATGAATTGGCCTCCTTGGGCGAAAAGTATATCATCCTTCAGGTGGACAAGGACCGGCTGACTATGGAGGCCGAGATCTCTTCTGAGGCCTTTGAGGAACGAATAGCCGCCATTTCCAAGGTGAGGCAGGAACTTGATACACTTAAGGCCGAATTTGGCAGGCTAATGGCCGAGCATTCTGCGCAGGGTGAGGCTCTAAAAAGGCCCAAAAGGCAGCAGATGATCAGGCTAAGGCTGTGAGAGATCTCACCATTCAACTCGACCAAACCTTGGTTGCTCGTCGTCGTATCCAAAAGCAGGCCGTTGCCGATGTAGAAGCTGCCACTAACCGTTCCATTCTCAAGGCCGAGTACATGAAGTGGTTGACTCAGGTTCATACCCAAGGCCTCGAGGGTATTGGGGATAAGATCACTAAGGCCAAAGAGATGGAAGCAAAAATGAAAAAGGCCCTTAATGATGAAAGCTCCGGGGACGACCCTTCGAACTCTGAAGAACTTACCTCCTCGGGAGAAGAGTAAAATGCCCCTTGCACCTTTTTTTTTTTGTTTTGGATTCGACGTGTTCTAAGCCGATAGAATTTTGTAAAAGGTTCGGCAGAATTTGGGCCGGTGTAAAAAATTGACTCGGCGTATTTTAGCCGGTATATATATAAGTAACTTTTAGATGCTTGGCCTTAATTTTACATTAGCAAATTCGGTCGTCTCCGAATCGACGCGTTAAATATTTTTGGCCGATATGTTTTGGAGCCTTTGCATTTGCTTCGAGTTCGAATTCTTTCAGACTTAGTCCTACGTGGATTAGTGCCCAATCAGAGGTTGCCAACTAATTTACACGTGGATTACATATATTTTTTAAAACGAAATATGATTAAAATTAAAGAAACACCTGCTTTTTCTTCTTCATCATCGTTTTGATTTTATTATTTTAATCCTTAACTTTAGGCTAAAATTAGGAACAATCGCTTTAAAGGAGTAAATCAAAACATACCCAACTAAAAAAAGTGTAAATCAAGAACAAACACAAATTGAAACAAAAAATAAAACACACCCATAACACCAAATTGAAAACAGAACATACCCAATAAAAGTAATTGAATTTAAACCATGAATCAAAACACACCCAGTAAAAGAAAGTGAAATTCAAGAACAAAAAACAACTCAAATGAAATCAGAACTAACGAAGATTGAAGAAGAACTCTTTGTCTCTCGATTGCTTTCTCCATAAATTTTTCTCTGAAAGCAATTCATGCTACAACACCCTTTTTGCGTAGTATTGTTTTGGTTGACGGATTGGAGAGGAATTAAGGTTTTGGTTTTGAGGGGTTTCTTTAGAGGGAAAGGGAAATTGAAGGAAAACAATCAGAAAGTATGGAATTGAAGAAGGGGGAATTGGGAAGAAGATGAGATGAGTTAGGGAGAGGGGAATAGTAAAAGTGGGAAGAGAGAGAAAGCAGATTTGAGGCTTAAATCACTGGTTTTCGGGTGTATCTCACGCGAATTTCCACGTAGGACGTGTGTGTCTGCTTGTTCAAATTTTGGCAAGTTTAAGTGCCTACTTGTGCACTAGCAAAGTTTGAGGTCATACTTGCCAGCTCGAGCCAAGTTAGAGGGCCTGTTTATGTGCTTTGCCTTCTTTTTTTTTTTACCGACTGAAAAGGGAAAGAATGTCAAATAAATTGAGACAGAAGAAGTATCATTTTAGAAAATCAAGATAATAATTTATTATTGATTTCCACCTTTACTCTTACTCAATAAATGTCGGGATAGATTAAGGGAAACTACAGTCAAATATCATTCAGCCATGTAGTTTTCAAAATATGTACACAGTGCATAGGTAGTGTATAAAGTATACTAAATATACATATACTATACATAATTATACACAACATATACATACATATACATACCTATAGATACTTATACACAACATATACAGCCAAAGTGTATAGTTAATGTATACTTCGGTCATGTTAGGTAAACTAGATGGACGAAGGGTACATTTACGTAAGTTGAAATTAAAATTGAGATTAAAGAATAAATAAGGATAATTTAGTGAAATTACCTTGAATACCAACAGAACATAAACTATCAGATCTTTTAAGTCCCATTACAGTCAATATAGTGATATACAAGAACAAGAGAGTTGCCATGAACTCTGCTATCCCAGCTCTATAAAATGATCATGATGACAATTCACCAGGTTCAAATAAAGGTGCTGGTGGTGGTTCATTATAATGTTTATTTTCATACGTCATATAATATTTGTGTGGCTATAAATTATCTTATTAAGGGTAAAATGAGAAATTTAAAGCTGAATTGTATCAAAATATAAAAGGTGTCACATAAATTGGGACAGAGTGAGTATCATTTTAGAAAATCAAGATAATAATTTATTATTGACTTCCACCTTTATGCTTACTTTATATATGTGGGAATAGATTAATCTAGTGGGAAAAAATAGTATTAAGTTGAGATTAAAGAATAAAAGGAAACTTATCTAAATGTTGTTGAAGAATGAAAAAAAGTCCCTCATCGGTGGTTAATGAGATGGGTGGTATCTTTATATGGACTTGGGCAATCCTCTCCTCATAAGCTAGCTTTTGGGGTTGAGTTAGTGTGTGTGATCCATTTTTTTTTTTGTGTGGTAACGAGCAGAGACCCATCTCATCCGATGTTGGGCTCCCAAATTAAATTGCCCACGCACCAGATGTTCAATCCTGGAATTGAGGTGGGGTGTTGAAGAATGAAAAAAAGTCCCTCATCAGTGGTTAATGAGATGGGTGGTCTTTTTATATAGACTAGGGCAATCCTCCCCTCATAAGTTAGCTTTTGGGGTTGAGTTAGGCCCATGATCCATTTCTTTACAAATGTACGTTTTGGACATTTAGTTTACCAAACATGGCCGAATTATACACTGCTTATACACTTTGGCTGTATTGATATAGGTAAGTATAGTATATGCATACTTAGTATACTTTATACACTGCCTATAAACTATGTACATGTTTTGTAAACTAGATGGTCAAATGGTATTTGAATTTAATTTTTTTTTAAATTACCTTGAATACCAACAGAAGAACACAAGCTATCAGATCTTTTAAGTCCCATTACAGTCAATATAGTGATGTACAAGAACAAGAAAGTTGCCATCAATTCTGCAATCCCAGCTCCATAAAATGACTGTAACAAGAGGAACCTTGGGATTAAAGATAAATTAATTTCAGGCCACAAAGAGGGACCTGTTCCTCTTCTTCTTGGAATAACAAAGGAAAAAAGAGAAAAGGGAGATTCCAGATCTATTTCTAAGCAATAAAAAGAAAGGCAAGTTCATCCTTGAATATTTTGATGTACCCCTCTGCTATATATATAGCCTTAATGCACTGCTACTTTTTCCCTGTAGCTAACGAATTTGCAGGGGTCTCTTGTCATTTTATGCCCGGGACTATGTATTGGTCTTAGTGTCTAGGAAATTGCCTGCTCCTAGTACTGCGCCTAGGTATGTCCAGCTGGTCCTGCAGAGTCATCACATTGCCGCCCGTGGAGACGAACCTTGTCCTCAAGGTTCAACTGAGGAAACTGTCGAGAAAGAGTGTGAGAGTCTTCCCAAGTCGCATCTTCAGTTGGCAGTCCTAACCATTTGACGAGGCACTGATAACTTGGTTGGCACCTTTAGACACAGTCCGGCGTTGCAAAATTTCCTCAGGATGAAGAACCACAAAAGGAGTTTGATCCAATAAATCAATAGGAGTGACTTGATTTGTCGGCATCCCAATGCATTTGCGGAGAACAGAAACATGAAATACTGGATGAATTTAGAGGAAGCCGGAAGGTCCAGCTTGTAAGCAACCTTACCAATACGTTGAATGATCTGAAATGGCCCAAAGTAGCGTCTGCTCAATTTGGAATGACGTTGCAGCCGAAGAGATAGTTGACGATAGGGACGGAGCCGCACATAAATCCAGTCGCCTATGTCGAAAACCAAATCCCGACGTCCCTTATCAGCCTGCAGTTTCATGCGATCCTGGGCTTGAAGCAAATTAGCTTTGAACACAGATAATATTTCATCTCGTTGACGAAGTGAAGCCGATACAGCAGGATTTGAAGAACTGTCCAGAACATATCGGGAAACAGTAGGTGAAGGCCTACCATACACAACCTCAAAGGGAGTCAATTTGGAGCTATGCTGATAAGATGTGTTATACCAAAACTCAGCCCAAGGGAGAAGAGGACCCCAAGTGGATGGAGCATCAGTGGCGAAACAATGCAAATACATCTCTAAACACTTGTTGAGAGGCTCGGGTTGACCATCGGATTGTGGGTGATATGCTGAGCTTCTGGCCAACTGGGTTCCCTGGAGTTTATTAATTTCATTCCAAAACTCCGAAATAAAAATTGGGATCGCAATCAGAAACAATTTTGGTTGGAAAACCATGAAGTCGCACAAACTCTTGAACAATAACTTCCGCAACCTTTTGACTAGTAAAATTTGTGGGTAGCGCAGCAAAATGACCATACTTGGATAACCGATCTACCATTACAAAAATCATAGTGCGACCATGGAAGGGGGAAGGCCTGTAATAAAATCCATGGAAATCTCCTCAAAGACAACATTGGGAATTGAAAGAGGAGAGAGTAAACCTGCAGGTTTGAGATTGGAATCTTTCATTTGTTGGCACACTTGACATTCTAAAACAAACTTCTTGACATCGGATCGCATGCCAGGCCAAAAAAAAAAAATTAGAAGACAGCCTATGAAAAGTGCGGGAAATACCAGCATGGCCTCCCATTTTGGATGAATGGAATTCATCCAGCAACAATGTTCGAAGCGTCTGATCTTGAGGGATAACCAGACGATTGCGGAACAACAAAAGGCCTTCTTGAAAGGAGAAGTGTGGAAAAGAATCCGGATTGTCACGCAACCGTGCTTGAAGATCCAATAACTCAGAATTGGATTTGTTCAATGCCTTCAATTCATCTACCAGAGCTATCTCAGTAACAGCCATGGACAAGGAAAAACAGGCAGGTACACGAGACAGGGCATCCGCAGCCGAATTCAACCTGCCAGGGCGGAAACAGATTTCAAAATCATAGCCAATTAATTTGCCGAGCCAACGCTGCTGTTCAGGTGTCTGTATAACCTGACTGGTGAGTGATTTTAAGGGTTGCTCAGCACGGGCCTTGTCCCTCTAATGTGTACAAGGCATATAATCAAATCTTCCATGATCCTCTATCATTACACAATTATATTCAATATAATCAAATGTGATCTCTACCATTATGAAAATATATTCTATTTATGAAATGCTTGTTTGGATTTGTTGATTCGAAATTAATCATGAGATTTCACGGTGATCACTCAGGGGTGGCTCAAAAACTTTTGTGCCTAAAGCGAAACTTTGATAAGAGGCTTTAAATTTATATCAAATTTATTCTTTTAGCTTTTTAAGATTCAACTTAATTAATTAATTTTTCTATTTTTTTTTTTTTGAGTTTTGAATAATCATATTTATTTATCCAGTTGACATATTAAAATTCTCATAAATAACAAAAAAAGATATGTAAATTTATGAAGAAAGAATTAAAAAGTGAAATTTTGGATTAAAAGAAGATAACATAAAGTTAAAACAATAGCATGGATGAATTTCAGATAGATGTTTTAGGCTTATGGACAAGCTCGCATTGGATTATTTGCATTGTATGACTTTTTTGCAATCGCCTTTTGAGTTATATCAGTGTGGGCAATTCGCAGAATTGCCCCTCTTTTGGGGTGGTCTTTAAATTTTGCCCCTCATATTTGCGGTCTTTAAATTTTGCCCCTCATATTTGTGGTCTTTAAGTTTTGCCCTTAGCTTGGATACACGAGGTTTTGGGTTCGAACCCCCGCTCAAGCATAAAATAAAGAAATAATTTCCAAGGCGGTGGAGAGAGTGTCCGCCCCCTCCCGTATAACTTCCTTAAGGAAAAACTAAAGTTATGCCTTGAGGGGGCATAACTTTTCCTCAAGACATAGTTTAGTTATGTCTTACGGAGCAAAACTTTTCCTTAAGGAACTATGCCTTATGGGGCGTATTTCTTTAATTAAGGCATAACCAAAAGTATGCCTTAACTAAAAGTGTGCCTTGAAAAGTTTTAAAAAAAAAAAAGTCTCAAGGCAAAGTCTGCCCCCTCCGGCATAACTTCCTTAAGGAAAAACTAAATTTATGCCGGAGGGGGCATAACTTGTCACACCCCGATCTTGATCAGGGTGTGATGGGCACCCGACCCCACATCTGGAGCCGAGCGAACCCTCTGACTCTTATTACATAGATAAAATTTTTCTTCTAAGTCAAATACACATAACAAAGCTTACTAAAATGTTCTTTCCGTTGCTTCCCGAGCAAATCGAATTTAGAATCGTATAAAACTTATATCATAATACAAACCGACATATTGGCCTACGAAGCCACCGAGACCGACTTCGGTAACCACGACTCGTCTCGCAAAGTCTCTAACCGTAGTCGAAATCCCGGCACGTGTACCGACTCGCTACACCTGCTGCCAAGTGGAGCTCGCCAACTTCGCCGGAACATCTTCTCGTCTTAACTTCAACCCATCCGGTGTACCGCGCGGCATGAAACGCGGCCCCCGAAGAAGGTAGGCCGCACGAGCAATGTACCGAGTATGTAAGACATGAACAATAACGACATAGTAAAAGTAGAGCACGTCATGAAAGAGAGTATCCCGTACGAAGAGACATGTCATGGGAAGCTATATCTGTACATATGGAACCTATCACGTGTAAACCTGTTACCTGTGCATGAGTAAACCGTATGGAAACATGGACCGTACCATAGGATAAAAGTAACCTGTACATATAAGTGCCCTGCGATGCTATGCTTCCTTAGCTTTCCTTACTCATATATATATATATATACATAACAAATAGAGTATATCATATTGCCGAGGCGTCGGCAGCCGATCCATTTAACCATAGGTATGCACATCCCGCGTCCGGGCATCCCGCGTCGGGGACGATATCATGTGCCATACTCCAGCTGATCAGGTGGATATGCGTATATAACGCTCTGGCCTTATCTCCATCTTCCCCGTAAATATATGCGTATTTCACGTATAAATATCGGCGTCTATAGCGCCCTGGCTCTTTCATCATATACATATACTCATATCATATACATATATCAGCGTCTATAGCGCTCTGATTCTTTTTGTCATGTACATACTTATATCATATATATTTACCAGCGTCTATAGCGCTGCGATTACGCTATCATATACATATATTTATATCATATATATTTACCAGCGTCTATATAGCGCTCTGATTCTGCTATCATATATATACGCATGTCGGGCACACACACATCAATCGGGGTCACAAGGCATAATCCCATGTATTTAGAATCCTTAGAATAGTCATTACCTATAATAGACTTGGGATATCCGGAAATAGTTTAACATTTCCATATTTTCTTTTTTTATAATAGAACATGTCGTCAACATATCTATCGTAGGCATTTTCTCATTTTCGACTCCATCGTTGTCATCACAAGATCACATTTACATTTAGGGTAGCGTTGTACCTATCGTTTGATAATCGGGACAAGGATCAGGAGTTTCCTTAGGATTCCACTCCAAAACAAGCCAAATGAAACAATAGGGAAAATGCGGGAACAATGGGCCCGCCTCGGGTCAAATGAGGCGGCGCACACAATTTACGCGTAATACGTTTCATGACATTACTTATGAGAGTTTTAAAGTAATCGGGTCTCATTTATGCAAGTCCTAGAGGTCTAAGTTTTTCCAACATTTCGCACCATTTCTAGTTCAATTCTACCTTGAATGAATAGTAGCGAATTTCAATCTTGGATTTCGAGAAAAGGAATGGTCCCCGAGGCCCGTATCCAACTTAGTACGCCTAAGACATGCCATAGAAAGAAGGGTGAAGCCTTACATACCTCTTTCCGCTCCTTTTGCTATTCCAAAGTCACGTCGCAATCCCGTCAAAATCTGCAAATTGGTCATATTTACCAAACTCTTATTAGGATTCTTAGAATTAGTGTCTTAAGGGAACACTTGGCTACCGAAATTTCGGCAGCATTTCCTCTGTAAATCTACCATCCTCAACATTCAATATAGCCAAATTTCTCATCAATCACAATCCGGGAATTCAAACCCGGCCAAACTATTAACATAATTCAACAATCACATTAGCAATTCACATATTCCATTCAAAATGCACGATCTCAATTTACTACTTTCTTCCAAACCTTCCAACTCCAATAAAAACAATAACAACACATTTCCTTTTCCTTCCCAATTCATGAACTACATACTAACAATCATCATACTAACAACAATACCTTCCATGCATGCAAGAATATTATATTCAATTTACACAAACTTCTAAAACAAGTCTCCAACTACTACATCTTCACTAAGATCATTAAGCTTTTATTGGCAACATAGAAACCACACAATATACACGGCTAAACATCATGTATACACGGCCAACAACACACCCCACACGGCTCAACACCTCCACACACCGAAATCATAATCCTTATTCATTTTACATTATGGATTTCACAACACAACAATTAAACTATTAAATAACATCATGTCATCTTTTCTACACAACACACCTTATTCGGCCATGACATGCATAAGCATATTTCATGAATTTTATCCATTTCCGCATATCACAACACTCAACAACATGCATAGATCATCCATAACACATGAAAGGAAGTTGAACCTTACCTTTTCTTCTTAGCTCTTCAACTTAGCTAGGTTCCCAACTTGCACAACAAGGGCTCTACTTTCTCCAACAATCACTCCATGTTGTTAAGGACCTTCCATTAGGTAGGAAACTAGGAGAAAATAATTTTTTTGCTAAGTCTTCCATAAGCCAACTTTGGCTAGCCATGGCCGAATGCCATGGCTTGTTTTCTCTCTTCTTTCCTTTTTTTTTTTGTGTTCTTTCTTTTGTCTTGAATTAATAAGAGGAGCTCTTATATATATATATACATATAATTGTGCAAGCATGTGAGGGGCACATGCCCCTCCTCTAGATTTTTCTTTCTTTTTCCCTTTCTTTTTCTAGAATTTTCTTTTTTTTTTCCATGGCAAAGATGACTTATTTGTCATCTTATTTTTTTTTTCTCACATGGTCAACATGACCCTTTTTTTTTTTTTGGAATATTCAAGAAACTTGTGAAATTCCCGTTTTGCCCCTCGACTTTCCTCAATATTACCATTTTGTCCCTAACCTTCCGCATTATTTCCACGGCCCATTTTGCGAATTTCTCTCCTTGCCCTTAGCCTTTCTCAATATTTCCACAATACCAATATTCATAAATAATATTCCCAACAACTCCGACATTAAAATTATTTTAAAACATAGTCTTGTCCTTAATTCCTCACCATTGTCTCGCAACATCCGGACGTACGAAATACGGGCTATAACATCCTCCCCCCCTTTAGAACATTCGTCCTCGAATGTTCAACTGATCTTATAAAATCTTGTAGTACTTCGGGGGGTCTCGTTTTATAGCTGCCCTTTCCTTCACGCCCGTCTCTTATTGTCGTAATGAAACCATTTGGCCTTTCGTGAGTTCTTCTCTTTCTAATATGACCTCCCCCCCTTTAAGGGGATCCTTATACCGACAATCCTTTTATAAAGTCTCCGTTTATACCTTGCCTCTCATCTTCCTTCTAACTCCGTGCCTGGCATCTCAGAAACTTTTTATCCTAAGTTTTCTCTTACCTTCCGTCTATGTCATCCCCTCGTCCACATTTTCATTCACTACTTGTCCTTTCACTCCCTTAGTTCGCTTGTTCGTTGTTCTTTCTTAACTACGCGTTGATGTCGTAACTGTACGTTCATATCTCAAGCGTCTGCTACTTTTGTTCTTGGCACAAAATCCTTCGATACAACCACACGCGGAATACCCTACGCGTTCATATATACATATATTTTTACCCGCAACTAGCCCGCAAACTACTTCCAATCACTGTTCAAGCCTATTCTAATTCCAGGGTTGTGTTGTACTCCCCGTCTTTTACCGAGCCAATTCGCCTCGTCTTACGCGTCCTCTTGAGGTTTCCAGCTATCCCATATATTCTAATTTTCCTTAAGCTATCCTAGCTTTTCATTTGTCTCTTATGTCTCAATTTACAAAATTTCTTGTCAACTTCCCAGGGGGTCACCCATCATAGGATTGCTCCCACCTGAGCACGCTTAACCCAAAAACCATACTGAAATCTGATGCCTTAACGCTGATATTTTCGCGTCTACTTCCTCATACACCCTTTTATTACCTGGTCTAGAGCCACTCGAAACTTTATAGCTCCCGGGACATTTTCGCAATACGCCCTTTCTCTTACGATTACCTTTTTGCCCTTTTAACTCCCGGTGTTTACTTTTCACTCCTGTGCCTTACTATCCTTTGTCCTGGATTCCCGTATTCTCGAGGGTAGCGATCACACCTTCCTCGCCACACCCAAATCCATAGTCTTTCCGAAACAACACATCTCACTTTTTGGCTGTTCGCAGTATTTCCTCTCCTTGCTTTTTCCGTTGGGCGTATTCATTTTGGCAGAATCTCTTTTACCATTCCTATTATTCATAGTCTGTACGTAACAATTATCATTGATACTTTACAGAACATACGGCTGTATGACATATTCCGAAACCATCCAACTTCAGTTCGGAGTAACAGACAATCATCCAAGGCTTACCTCGTGTAACTTGCCATCTCGGCACTTGTCTTCTTTCGTCATTACTGAGCGTCTGCAAAAATTGACGGTTAGTATAAGGAATCTTATTTCCTATGACTTGGCTCTACCGCACGATCTGAGACAGAAAGAAGGTCAACAACCCCTAGATGCCCTGCAGCCTCCTGTTTATAAATGTGGCCGGCTTCACACCCATAAACAGGACTCTACCGGACACGACTTTGCAGACAACCCTTGGACCGACCCGCTCTGATACCACTTTGTCACACCCCGATCTTGATCAGGGTGTGATGGGCACCCGACCCCACATCTGGAGCCGAGCGAACCCTCTGGCTCTTATTACATAGATAAAATTTTTTTTTCCTCTAAGTCAAATACACATAACAAAGCTTACTAAAATATTCTTTCTGTTGCTTCCCGAGCAAATCGAATTTGTAACTGTATAAAACTTATATCATAATACAAACTGACATATTGGCCTATAAAGCCACCGACAGATCGACTTCGGTAACCACGACGACCTGTCGCAAAGTCTCTAACTCGTAGTCGAAATCGGCACGTGTACCGACTCGGCCACACTCCGTGCCAAGTGGAGCTCGCCAACTTCGCCGGAACATCTTCTCGTCTTAACTTCAACCCATCCGGGTGTACCGCGCGCATGAAACGCAACCCCCCGAAGAATGGTCAAGTACGAGCAATGTACCGAGTATGTAAGACATGAACAAGAACGACATAGTAAAAACCGTAGAGCACGTCATGTAAAGAGAGTATCCGTACATAAGAGACATGTCATGGGAAGCTATATATATATGGAACCTATCACGTGTAAAAGCAATTCCGTGCATGAGTAAAACCGTATGGAAACATGGACCGAAACATAGGATAAAAGTAACCCGTACGTATAAGTGCCCTTGGGCGTATGCTATGCTTCCTTAGCTTTCCTTACTCATATATATATACATATATACATAACAAATAGAATATATCATATTGCCGAGGCGTCGGCACCGATCCATTTAACCATAGGTATGCACATCCCGCGTCCGGCATCCCGCGTCCGGACGATATCATGTGCCATACCAACCGATCGGGTGGATATGCGTATATAACGCTCCGCCCTTATCTCCATCTTTCCCCGTAAATATATGCGTATTTCACGTATAAATATCGGCGTCTATAGCGCCCCCGGCTCTTTCATCATATACATATACTCATATCATATATATATATATCGTCTATAGCGCTCTCCGATTCTTTTTGTCATGTACATACTTATATCATATATATATTTACCGTCTATAGCGCTCGATTCTCGCTTATCATATACATATACTTATATCATGTATACGTCTATATAGCGCTACGATTTCTATTATCATATATATACGCATGTCGGGTACACACATCAATCGGGGTCACAAGGCATAATCCCATGTATTTAGAATCCTTAGAATAGTCATTACCTATAATAGACTTGGGATATCCGGAAATAGTTTAACATTTCCATATTTTCTTTTTTTATAATAGAACATGTCGTCAACATATCTATCGTAGGCATTTTCTCATTTTCGACTCCATCGTTGTCATCACAAGATCACATTTACATTAGGGTAGCGTTGTACCTATCGTTTGATAATCGGGACAAGGATCAGGAGTTTCCTTAGGATTCCACTCCAAAACAAGCCAAATGAAACAATAGGGAAAATCTGGGAACAATGGGCCCGCCTCGGGTCAAATGAGGCGGCGCACACAATTTACGCGTAATACGTTTCATGACATTACTTATGAGAGTTTTAAAGTAATCGGGTCTCATTTATGCAAGTCCTAGAGGTCTAAGAAGTTTTCCAACATTTCGCACCATTTCTAGTTCAATTCTACTGAATGAATAGTAGCGAATTTCAATCTTGGATTTCGAGAAAAGGAATGGTCCCCGAGGCCCGTATCCAACTTAGTACGCCTAAGACATGCCATAGAAAGAAGGGTGAAGCCTTACATACCTCTTTCCGCTCCTTTTGCTATTCCAAAGTCACGTCGCAATCCCGTCAAAATCTGCAAATTGGTCATATTTACCAAACTCTTATTAGGATTCTTAGAATTAGTGTCTTAAGGGAACACTTGGCTACCGAAATTTCGGCAAAGATTTCCTCCGTAAATCTACCATCCTCAACATTCAATATAGCCAAATTTCTCATCAATCACAATCCGGGAATTCAAACCCGGCCAAACTATTAACATAATTCAACAATCACATTAGCAATTCACATATTCCATTCAAAATGCACGATCTCAATTTACTACTTTCTTCCAAACCTTCCAACTCCAATAAAAACAATAACAACACATTTCCTTTTCCTTCCCAATTCATGAACTACCTACTAACAATCATCATACTAACAACAATACCTTCCATGCATGCAAGAATATTATATTCAATTTACACAAACTTCTAAAACAAGTCTCCAACTACTACATCTTCACTAAGATCATTAAGCTTTTATTGGCAACATAGAAACCACACAATATACACGGCTAAACATCATGTATACACGGCCAACAACACACCCCACACGGCTCAACACCTCCACACACCGAAATCATAATCCTTATTCATTTTACATTATGGATTTCACAACACAACAATTAAACTATTAAATAACATCATGTCATCTTTTCTACACAACACACCTTATTCGGCCATGACATGCATAAGCATATTTCATGAATTTTATCCATTTCCGCATATCACAACACTCAACAACATGCATAGATCATCCATAACACATGAAAGGAAGTTGAACCTTACCTTTTCTTCTTAGCTCTTCAACTTAGCTAGGTTCCCAACTTGCACAACAAGGGCTCTACTTTCTCCAACAATCACTCCATGTTGTTAAGGACCTTCCATTAGGTAGGAAACTAGGAGAAAATAATTTTTTTGCTAAGTCTTCCATAAGCCAACTTTGGCTAGCCATGGCCGAATGCCATGGCTTGTTTTCTCTCTTCTTTCCTTTTTTTTTTTTTTGTGTTCTTTCTTTTGTCTTGAATTAATAAGAGGAGCTCTTATATATATACATACATATAATTGTGCAAGCATGTGAGGTGCACATGCCCCTCCTCTAGATTTTTCTTTCTTTTTCCCCTTCCTTTTTCTAGAATTTTCTTTTTTTTCCATGGCAAAGATGACTTATTTGTCATCTTATATTTGTTTCTCACATGGTCAACATGACCCCTTTTTTTTTGGAATATTCAAGAAACTTGTGAAATTCCCGTTTTTCCCCTCGACTTTCCTCAATATTACCATTTTGTCCCTAACCTTCCGCATTATTTCCACGGCCCATTTTGCGAATTTCTCTCCTTGCCCTTAGCCTTTCTCAATATTTCCACAATACCAATATTCCTAAATAATATTCCCAACAACTCCGACATTAAAATTATTTTAAAACATAGTCTTGTCCTTAATTCCTCACCATTGTCTCGCAACATCCGGACGTACGAAATACGGGCTATAACATAACTTTTCCTCAAGGCATAATTTAGTTTTGCCTTATGGGGCAAAACTTTTCCTTAAGGAATTATGCCTACGGGGCGTACTTTTAATTAAGGTATAACCAAAAGTATGCCTTAACTAAAAGTGTTTTGAAAAGTTTTTTTTTAAAAAAAAAAATGTCTCAAGGCAAAGTCTCATTTCACTTACGCATAACTTCCTTAAGGAAAACTAAAGTTATGCCGAGGGGGCATAACTTTTCCTCAAGGCATAATTTAGTTTTGCCTTATTGGGCAAAACTTTTCCTTAAGGAATTATGCCTTGTAAGCGTACTTTTAATTAAGGTATAACCAAAAGTATGCCTTAACTAAAAGTGTGCCTTGAAAAGTTAAAAAAAAAAAAAAAAAGTCTCAAGGCAAAGTCCCCCCCCTCCGCATAACTTCCTTAAGGAAAAACTAAAATTATGTCGAAGGGGCATAACTTTTCCTCAAGGCATAATTTAGTTTTGCCTTATGGGGCAAAATTTTTCCTTAAGGAACTATGCCTTATAAGTATACTTTTAATTAAGGCATAACCAAAAGTATGCCTTAACTAAAAGTGTGCCTTGAAAAGTTAAAAAAAAAAAAAAAAAAAAAAAAAAAAAAAATGTCTCAAGGCAAAGTCCGCCCTCCGTGATAACTTTGGTTTTTCCTTAAGGATTGTATGCGGATCCTAAGACACACTCTCTCTGTACCCCCCCGTCTTGCGAAATTATTTTTTTATTTTATGCCTGAGCGGGGGTTCGAACCCAGAACCTCAGGTATCCAAGCGAAGGGCAAAACTTAAAGAACACAAATATGAGGGGCAAAATTTAAAGACCACCCCAAAAGAAGGGCAATCCGTGCAAAAAAATGTATCAGTGTTAACCAATGTGCTAATTTCGTTTTTAAATGTAGTGGTTGATTTACACAAACATCTCTTATTTAAGTCATGATTTAGATCTTGTTCCTATTTTTAAAAAGGCATAATACATAAACAGACCCTTAAATTTGATCTCAGCTGGCAAGTATGCTCTCCAACTTTGGGTGTGCACAAGTAGGCACCTCAACTTGTCTAGAGTTGAACATGTGAACACAAATGCTGACGTGACACTGATGTGGCAGATAAAGAAACGGATTCGTACACCTAGGTCGGCTTCATCGCCGGAGAGACACAGAGCGCTCCATTTGCTCGGGAGCTGCGCTCACCGGTATTGTTCTTTTGTGTGTGTGTGTGTGTGTGTGTGTATATATATATATATAGACATGGCGGGGTCCTGTCTCGTCCTTATTATGTTATGCACTCCAGTAGAGGCTCGTAGACAGATATGTACAGTTAGAAGTTCTATGATCATCTTAGTCTATACTTTGTTGTATGTCATATTTTGATAGCCTTGTCGGCTTGTGTTCTTGAGATCAGTTTGATGACATTTTTACATATACAGTTTTGGGCTTGTGTCCCTTGCAGATTATGACATTTATGAGTTAACTTTATGGCCCACTCAGATATGATTATGAGATGTACGTTTTGAGGTGCTCGGTAAGTTAGCTCCGGATGCCCGTCATGGCCCTCCGGTTGGGTCGTGACAATTAATTTTTCCAGTCTTTATGATATGCTAAATGATAATGGAATAATAGTAAAAATGGTGTTTATATATATCAATCAATGAATGCAAGATACATGTCTTGTATATATACCAATGCTCTAATCATGATTAATTAATATGTATTTTAATTTTAATTTTTAACTGCTAAAATTAAATCATTTGATTGGTATAAACACTACGAGTGGGAAATTTTTTTTTACCATGGAATGATTACACTAGTGACAGATGGAGTTCCTAATTTTTTTATTTTTTTTTTGTACTTCTCTTATTATAAACAGTGGCGAAACCAGGATTTCCATTCAGGGGGTTCAAAAAATAAAATAAGCACGCTTGTGTTGGCAAATGAGCGGGTCGGATCAGGAATAACTTAAATACATAAAGTATACTTAACGAAGCACATAACAATGGAAAGTCAAAAAGCAACTAACTTGCATGAGAGAACTTTAATCGTCCAATAATATATAAAATTTGGAATATAAGTAATACCTTGCAAACTTTTATCTAAATCACGCAGTAAGGCATACTTCCTCCGTAAATGGTTCGGAAGAGCTTCTATATCTGAGACAATGTCATCAATGTAGCAAATTGTTAGAAATCAAAGCAGAATCCACACATAGGAACTAATTCCTATATAATAAATCAAGCATCACTCTTGGGTACGGACAATACTAAAAATCATGCTCGAAGCTAGAATAGTGTTGTCAAAGGCCTGCTTGAGGCGTACATAAACCTCGAAGCTGGGTGAAGGCACCTCCGCTCATGATGAAGAAAAATATCACAATAAAATGCCACAATATAGGTAATAAACTAAGCAAAAGCTAATAAAGTAAGAAGTTTCCATTAACAAAGGCAACTTGAAGATGCCATATTACAAAAGTAAAAGCTTGGGACCTTTTGAAGCAAAAACAAAGAAACTAAGTTAGACTACACAAGCAAGAACCATGGAGTTTTACAATTGTACTCTACGAGGTTTCATATCTTGAAATGTCTTAATAATAGCATCATTAGAAACATTATCAAATACATCTTTTTCTAGATAAGGCACCAAACAACCGCTAAAAAAATCATCACTCATTTGACTCCGCAAGTCATTCTTGATAAACTTCATTGCTGAAAAAGCTCTTTCAACGGATGCAGTGGCAACCGGCAGAAGCAAAGCAAGTTTCACTAAGCGGAATACAAGAGGATAATTTGAATGCTTCTTTGTCTGAACTAATTTTTTCGAAAGATCACAAAGCCCTTTTAGATTGGAGAACCTTTCATCAACATCACGAACATCAATAATGTAACTTGCAAGTTGATTCTCAAGAGAACCCATATTGAATTCATTAAAGTCATCAGGATATAATTTAGCCATTTTCATTATTTTCCTGATATCAAAACTTGAAAACAAGTCAATTGGATTCAAACAAGAAATTCCATGAAGCAAATCGACGTCGCTTAAAAAACGATCTTTAAGTTCTTGAAGTTGCCAATCAATAATATTGCAAAATACCTCAACACGATAATGATGAGAGACTTTATTGTCACCAAGTCTCCTTCGTGATCTTAAAGAGCTAACATATGGCTCCTCAAAGTTAGGTACCAAAATTTCTACACGCACACTAATTAATTATACATGAAACTAAACTGAGTCATTATAATATTTCCCAAAATGATTAACTGATTAGTAGAATGACACTTTCAACTATCATATCCCCAAATTCAAAAAATACTTCATGGGTATAATCTAAAAAGCAAGAGAGAAAATTTTGCAACTGATCAATTCTCGACTCCTCGGGCAAATTTGAAGCAACCGAGCTAAACTTTATAGCAAATATACAAAATTACAACAACAACAACAACAATAACATACCCAAAAGATTTTATTCTCACAAGTGGGGTATGAACTATGAAGAGGGTAAGCAATAAAGCAAATATATAGAATTTTAGAAAAGATAAAAAAAAATGGAGAAAGGAGGGAACTAAGAACTTACCGAAGAAGCCATGAACGGAGACCAGAGAGACGACCGACGTTAAGGAGAGGACAATGTCGACAACAACAATGGCTAAATCGCAAAACAAAACCGAGCCAAAAAAAAAAAAAAAAAAAAAAAAAGTGTGGACACCACGGTTGACGATGAGAAGAGAAAGAAAACCTTTGGTTTGTTTAGTATTTGACTTATTTAGGGATTTGAATCCAATTAGACTTGTCCCCTACAAAACTACGTCGTTTTGTCCATTTATTTCAAGTAAATATAACGTGATTAAACTGTATCGTTTTGTTTAATGAAACAGCTGAAATAAAATGATTGCAAGTGGGGCTGCGGGGATTCGAACCCGCGTGCATCGTGCAACTCTGAACCCCCTGCGCCACTGAGCTGCGCCTTTTGTTTGTGTTGAGGGGGTTCAATATTAAATATATACACATAAAATAAAAATTTGGCCTTATATAAACAATAATTTTTCGACTGAGGGGGTTCGGATGAACACCCTGGGATATACGTAGATCCGCTCCTGATTATAAATAAAAGCATCTTAATTGACTTGAATATCATACTGACATATTTGGATAACATACTAATTAATTATCTTATTATAGTAGTAGCAGTTATAATGTCTCACTACATGTGAAAAATAGAAAATTATAAGACCTTTGGGGTGGGAAAAATATGAAATATGTTTTAGTTGATGGTGTTAAACTAAACATGTTTGGTGGTACTGGTTGTCTCGATTTCTTATCATAATTGGATTTTTCTTTTTTCTTGAGATAAGGAAAAAATATTTAGGCGTGTTTGGTACATAAAAAAGAAGTTTGAAAAATATTTTTCAATTTTTTCAATTTAGTTGATTAAAAAGTATTAAAAAAATTCTCTAGAGAAACAAGTTTCTTAAAATAAGAAAAAATGACTTCACTAGTAGATGTAGAGAAACTAATCTATATCTATCTATACATATATACTATATGAAAAGCACGAAGGGCCTTAGAAATGTTGATTGAACTTTTTTCCCTTCATTAAAAGACTCTGCAATAGACAAAATAGTCATTTAATAATTTTTTCTAATATTTAGGAGTTAAAAATCTATTAAAATTTGATTATTAAATATTTCCTTATTTGAATTATGTACCTAAAGTTTAGGATTACTTTAGGATTTTGAAATTAATTCAAATATTTGGCTTTAATATCTTTCCTTATTTAATGATACAAGAACTCCTAAAATTCATATATCACTTACATCCCTAGCCTTTGTACGTATTTGCACAAAAAAAACCTCTGTATATTGCATTGTTTAGGTTTAGGATTCTTTAGGTGCCATATATTGCATCTTTCCTTATTTGAATGATACAAGAACTCCTAAATATTTGTATAAAAAAGAACCTTTGTATATTGCATTGTTTAGGTTTAGGATTCTTTAGGTGCCGTATATTGCCGTTTGTTTTGGTTTAGGATTTTTTAGCTTTTCTTTGTTTAGGACAAGAACCTTTTAATGTCATGTGGCTTTCCTTTAGATTTAGGCTTATTTAGTTTTTTCTTTGTATAAAGTTTGTTATTGGTGTAGGTTTAGAATTCAATGTTAATGTTAATTACTATACACTTTTCTTATGTTTTCAAACTTATATAAACGTATTTGTAATTCAAGAATTCTCTAATATTTTTTCTTCTTTTTTTATCCTTCAGGTAGCTACCAAAAGAATCGCTCCGCTTTAGTGCTCGAACCTTGGATCTTTGTCCTCTCAATTAAGCATGTAAGTACAAACCCAAAAAGTAGTAAGCACCAAAACTTTCTCAAGTCTTATTGTTATTTTCTCGCTATTTTTGTCTATCTAAATACTCTTTTCCCCCTAAAGTTTCAAAATTCTTGCAATTTAATAGGAGGAAATTGTAATTAGTGGAGAAAGTCATTGTTGTCTTGGCTCTTTTGTAAGGAGTATTTTTTTAGATTTAGGAGTTAAATTCCTCTTTCTTTACTTGGGAGTTGTTAGAAACTAGTTTTCTAATTTGAGTTGTTAGGAATATTTTGTCCATTTAATACGACGACTAGGATTTACCAAGAAAAAATCTTTGCATCTTCCTCAAGTGGTTTTTAGGTTGTGGAAACATGGGGATGAAATTCATCACATGAGGATTCACGACAACCAATAATTCGTGTCGTGGTTGCTAGACACGATCCGCTTCCGGAGAAAACTCATAAATCTCCTAACTAAAATTTACTACAATATTTTTTCTTAAGGAATGGTTAAACCATACTCACAATGACCCATATTTGCAAACGAATCCATCGTAGACTTGGTTTTGATGCATGCTCACAATTTGAGTTCAATCGTATTCTAATCCTTGTATGTCAAGAGCTTGGACAAGAGAATGAAAAAACAAAATAGACATTGGATAACGCGGTCCGCGTGAACATCGTTATGCATCTTTTTGGGACTCAAAGAGATGAACAAGAGTACTAAAGAAAAAGCAGTGAACAAGAGATCAAGTGTAGCTCTAACCAAATTCATTACATTATTATTTCATAGCCCAATCTGTAGAGGTAGGCTAAGCAGTATGTAGAAAATTTAAAATGCTCTTCTCACCTATGGTATTATTCCCCTCTCATACTATATCTTTTTGTTATTCGGTGTGTAATTATATAGATTAATTATTTATAATCATATATTGGTTTGTTTAGCAATCACATGTTAAAAGTGCAATTAGATCGAATCTTGAAAAGAGTTTGCAAGGAATGCAACGGAGTCAAGCTCTTTACACCTTAGAGATGCAAGGGGTAAAAAAAAGGTTTCATGAGTCGAGAGAGAAGGCGCGAGCAAGAGCCAAGAAGAATAAGGATTCTGTTTTCGCGCATCGTGCCGCTATGACTCTATAAAAACTGAAAGGGAAACTTTCATAAATGACTACATTTTGAGGTTTTTTTTTTTTTTTTTTGGCATAGCTACACTTTAGCTAATTACATTTTGTAGCTACAGTAGATTGTATTCGCGCGCTACAGTAGATTGTATTCACAATTCGGATTGTATTCAAAATTCGACTGAGTCAGATTTCACTGTATTCAAGTTCAGATTTCACTGTATTCAAGTCAGATATATTCAACTAAGTTGTATTCAAGTCAAATGTATTCATTTGTAGCTACTTTTACACTGTATTCACTTTATTATATTTAAAATCGGTTGTATACAAAAAAATATCCTTCAAAATACACCCCAAAATGCTGAATTTTGCACTAAAATAACTAACGAATACACTCAAAAACTGAATATAAGAAATAAAATTCAGTGTATTCATTTGTATACAAAAAAAATCTTCTTCAAAATACAGGCGAAAAATACAAAAAAACATGATATTTTACACTAGAAAAAAAAAACGAATACACTCAAAATACACTTAAATCTAAGATACAAGAAATAAAATACATTCACTGTATTCATTCGGATCAGATCTGGACAATAATTTGTATTCAAAAATACAAAATACACAAAATCTGGTGGTGGCAGTAGAGGCCGCCATAGCAATTCTCCTTACATTACCATCACCAAAAGCAATCAAATCTCGTGTCGTTTCATTAATTTCACTCACCCTTCAACCTTCTCTTTTCATCATTCCCTTTGCCGCTTTTCAGCTCCTCGATATATATTGGAAGAATGAGCATCGCTTGATGTGCACTGGTGAGATCTGTACTGCTGCTGAGAGAGACCGCTATGAAAGATCGATCTTCAAGGCTCAAAGAAATGATATTCTGTGTGTAGCAGCATGCCTTCTCTACTGGTGTATCTATCGTGTCTGCAAGTACTACAAGGAGATTCAGAGCATGCGGCGGCAGAGAGAGAAAAAGCGGTGGTGGTGGAGGAGGCAGTGGTGAGAGAGTTGAGGGAGAAGAGAGAGAGCAGGGGTGTTGAGGGAAAATATTGATACAATGAAATAAGTGGAGATGGATTTTAAATTAGTTATCTTGTGTAATTGACATACAAAATTTAGCTATGAGATGTAATTTAGGTAAAGTATAGCTACTAATTATAAATAAGCCCTAATGTTCTCTATACCATGTAGATTTCCCAAACTAAAAAGCCTTTGTTTTTTGGTTTAGCTGTCAATGTAACGAAAATATTTTTCTTTTTCTATTTGTCAATTTTAGCGATTTGATTGAATTGAGAAATACTATTAGTTATCATGGTAAATGGGGACCTCATTTTATTTTTTTAATGGTAAATTTATACTACGAAGGTTAGTAAAATTTGTTTAACCTTAAAACGGAGAACAATTAAATTTATGCGTGATGCCAAAGATACGTGGCTAAATTCAAGTAAGGATTAAATAGCAAGATAAGGCAATAAGTAAATAAAGAAGCAAAGGTCGACCAATCATATTAATATGTCTGGCCTCGGGTACAGAAACCGAGGTTGATGCCCTCTGTTGAGTACTTACAAGGTGAACAATAAAGATGAACTTAAGAACAAGTGAGAATGGTTTCGAGGGATTCTTATTTATTTTGATATGAACTCTTTCTATCTTCTCGTTGCCAACCCCCCTCAATGGATGAGAACCTCCTCTTTATATAGTAGAGGAGTCCTAACCCTAATATAATTCTAAAGCAAAGGAAAGGAATCTGTGACAGCTGTTGCCGAGATCACCGCCAAAATATCCGGTTGAGGGTGGATATTTCGATCTTCTTCTTATGACAGTTAACCGCCCTTTCTATAACGCCTGGTCCCCAATCCGAATTCGACGCCTCCTTCTCGATGACTTGCTCAGGTCGTACCCGAGCACAACCATGACATCGAGAAATCGAGTTATTCCGTATCCTCGATTTTACCCGTATACAGATAGTCCCCCCATTTCTCGGGGTAAAATCACCGACGGCGGGGAATGGACCCAAATAAAGCTGAACAACCGCCTCCAATTACCTAGGACAAGACCTTTCAGTCAAATCTCACTCTGCCCGATGCTAGGTCATCATTACCCAGCCGCCAAATCTAATTGGGGAATCCTCCTTGTACTAGAGTCCTTGATACGCTACAGGATCTCTTGATTCGCTTCCTATATAAAGCCCATGTCTTCTTCCTTTTCCACGCATCTGCATTTCTTCCAATCTCACCTTGTTCCTCCTTAAAACCTTTTGCGATTCCCGGATTGAGCTTGCGGTAATCCTCGAATTTTCAATATCCCTTTATCAGGGCGTGACTGTTCATTGTTAAGAAAAACCTGCCACGAACATGGCTTACGTTCCATTACTGACTCAAGGTAAAGATCAGCACTCGTTTATGTCATCAACGGGAGTCGCTGGTTTCGACCCGGGGCTAGAATCTCTTGCTGCTAGTATCCTCCCGTCGGGTTTTATCTATACGAACGACTGTAAAATACTTCATCATTTTGATTCGGTAGAGAACTTTGAATCTTATATTGATGGCGGCGCCATTACCGTGGTCAGAGAAGATTGCAACTTAGACGCAGATGTTGACGTTCGCCCTGTTGGGGACGGTGTGAAAATTAATCACCACATTGCCGGTTACTCGTTGTCATACACGTATCCTTTTGCCATAGGGTTCACTCTCCCTGTTCATCGAGTGATCGAGGACTTCTGTCGCTGGTATCGGATATGTATCGGGGTGTCGCCCCATAAGTTTGGAGACTTGTGTATTGTATCGAGATGTTGGCTAATCTGGCTGGAGTCGCCTTCACCCTCGACCATTTGCTTCACATATACATACCTCGGGTGATCCGAGGGGGAATTGTTCATATGGTTCCCGGGGGGGAGTCGAAGCCTGATCGACCCCGAAGACGATCATGACCGAGGGTGGCTGCATCGGTTTGTGATGATACGCACAGCTCAACTTCACCGTCCATCATCTGCCGATTTTCCTAAAGTGTGGAACCCTTCACCAAATCCGGTTGAACCCAAGCTCGTTACAGCTATTTTTGAATGGGTGATTGCCCTTCTTCGAGCTTCTCGTAGTGTAGGCCGTTCTTGGAGAAGCATGGCACCCGAAGTGTGGAAAGGCAAAAACCATGGTAGTCTCTTAATTTGATTGTCTCGAACCTCATTCCCCTATATTATGTTTTGACCCAATGTATTTAATTTTCAGGACTTCAGATGAGGAAGGCTTCCAAGGAAAACTTGGTGGCCGAGGATATTGCTCGGGGAAGAAGAGCATCTGCGCCACCGAGGGCACCTAGACGCAGAGAGACGGGAAGTTTCCCAGTTAGGCATTCGGGGGTCAGATCTCGAGTCCGAACTCGTCATATCATGGAGAACCGTCGAGAAATGCCTTTTGGTGAAGCTCCGCCAATAATAGTGCTTGATGAAGAAGATCTACCGGGGTCGAATATCCTCGGTTCATCTGACTCAGGGGCAAGTCATGGGAATATCTGATCGGTATCATGCGTTATCGCCGTATCCCGTGGAATAGGCTGAAGATCTCAACCTTCGATGTCCTAGGTCGGTTAGGGGTGTTGCTGTTTTACTTTTGCTTTCCAATTATTAACAGTAAAGTAAGGCTTTTCCCGTTTTTTCCTGTCATACTGATGTATCCGACCTAGTCAGGATTTTGTGGGATGGAACAACTTTTAATGGGGCATTGTGAATTGGTCTTTATTGGACTTGATTGAGCCTTCCATGTGCGTTGTTTGTACTTGAATTTTTGTATATGTCCTTGCAATATTCGATCAATAATCTGTTATTCTATAATTCACAAAAAATTCGAAATGTTTGCACTACCGGCTGCCATGCTTGAGTATTTTACCCAGAAATCCACCGTAATTGATTCGAGACCACATCTTTTGCGATCGATACGGAAGCTTTACTTGATCATAGTGATATTTGCGGGTGAGCCTGACCGAGGCCCCATCGGAAGGTCGACTTGCTTAAGTTCGATCTGTTGATCGAGCAGTACCCCCGGTTCCTTCTCGCGTACGCTCCCCGTGGTTGGATAAGATCAAGGTCACATCCATCCCATCCGTCTGACATCGGCACGTGTCAAGACCCTGTTGGTTATGGGGACGGTTGTAGAAGGCAAACCGTCTCGGCCCCACTCTATAAAAGCAAGTTTTCCCTCTCATTTTTTACTTTCTGATTTTTACCAAAGAGAATTTTACCTTCGTGCACGTTGATCTTCATACCTTCATACCTTCAAATCTTCATATCTCCTTATTAGTTTCCTACTCAATCTTCAAATCTTCATTCAAACCTTCTTACCATCATACTTCTAAAATGACGAGCAAATCTTCAAAGGCTAAAACCGGTGAGACCTCATCGGCTCCAAAATCGGAGCCAGTATTGATCGATTTCATTCCTCAAGATTGCTCGAATATCCGAAATTTCAAGGTCGAGAAACCTTCTCAACAAGGGGATCGAGGTGTCGAAATATCTACTTATTTGTGCACGATACCTCAGAATAAACTCGAGCAAGTCAAGGTCGATTGCGGTTGGAAGGATAAAGAGGTCGTTATTCCCGATCAGGATGAAGCCATAACGACCTACATGGAGGGGTATTTAAGTGTTTATACCTATCCTTTCACATTTAGCACACTCGATCCCGTTGTGATGGATTTCTGCAAACAGTATGAGGTTACTCTCGGCCAAATTCACCCGTCGTTTTGGAGGATCGTTGTGCTCCTCCGTTACTTCACTTCAAACGTGAATGCTCCATTCACGGTGCACCATCTATTCCGCTATATAGTCCCCGAGTCTTTAGAGGGGGCATGATGATTAAACTCTCAAAGAGTTTTAAAGGCACCCTTCTCCTATTTGGACGAAGATAGGGACCGAGGCTGGCAGGGGAGGTTTGTTTGAATCACGACAACGGATCTGATTCCCGCTGATAAGTTGCCGTTTCCCGAGAAATGGAACTCGAACTGTAAGTAATTTTACTTTGGTACGATATGACCATATGTCTGTACTTGCACTGAATCTTTTATCTGTCTGTGTATATTATAGCACTTGCCCGAACCCTCGGTGCGGTTCCTAACTTTGATCAGTGGGTCGGGAAAATCGTTCCAACTCACTTACGTCGAGCGCCGTGAGAGATGTTTGTCCGCCCTGGGAGGCCGAAACCCATGGTAAGTTTTTCCCTTAGAGCATTGTCCCGTCTTCTACGCCAAGTTAGATAAGTAAAGACAGTTCTTCTTTTGATTCGTGTCCGCGGGGTGTCCGTCAAAGGCCACGAGCACGAGGGCGGGGGAGGCCGCCGAGGCTCCCGCCGACGAGCAAGATACCGAAGCTCCTGATCAGGGAGTCATAGCTGAAAGGAAGAAAAGACGATCTTCCGAATCTTCTCGAGCCTCTTCCCAGGTCAGGAAAAAACCGAGGCTCACTATCAAAGAAACTTCTTCAGAAGATGTCTCGGCCCAAAATATGGAAGCCGAGGTTGTCGATCAACTATCGGATCATTCCGACGATGACGACCAGGCGTTGGTCGGGCATTGTCATGTGGACGAGCTTCTTGAGCGTCGAGCTGACCGGCTCTGCTGCGGCTACCCCACCATTGGAGGGTTTGAGGGATGTCTTGAGGCCGGTAGACGTAGGATGTCGTGCCGAAGGTCGGGGTATCTATAGATCCTTTGACAGAGCATACTTCTGCTCGCAGTTTTGAAAGGCCGCCAGCCGCAGCTGCGGGATCGAAGGCAGCTTCCTCGGTACCAGGCTCGAAGGTACCTAACACTCCGCCTTTGTATGGTATCGGTTTTGTCCTTCCGATACAAGCTGTGGCCTCATCTGAAACAATAATTTGTATATAAGACTCTCCGCCCCCATTGGTGGATATTCCCGCCGATGTTGAAAAAGGCAAAGGCAAGATGACCGAGGAAGAGGCAGCCGGTCATGAAGGTTATGAAATACCCGATTCGGGTATATCGGGTTTCGAGCATTTGCTCATCCCCGTGGACAACCGTTTCGGGGTTAATTCTGGTCCCAGGTTGGAGAAATCATTTCCTGCCCCTAGTACCGACCTGAATCGAAAAAGGCTAATCACTTTCAAGGTGCCAGCCGATATGAACATGCTATCGGGGCCAGTCGGGGTGGCCAGCTATCTGTACTCTCTGGTGTCCCAAGAGGACCGTAAGAAAATGGCCGAAGGCAGCGAATCGTGCCTTTTCAATGAGGCTCAGCAGGCATTGAACCGGGTAAGTCTCGTCCTTATGTTCTTTTTACTCAACTTTTAATTTCACGCCCCATTGTAATAACCGTTCATTTTTCCCTTATAGGCCTCCGTGCTTCATCATGCAAGCTTCCACCGGCTTAGGTACGAAGTGGGCCGGCTCAAGGAGGAGCTCAAAAGTAAGAGTCAGGAGGTAGACGAGCTCATGAATCTATATGAGCAGAAGTTGCAATATATCTCGTCTCTTCTTGATCTTTCTATCCTTAAATCGGATTTAGCACCGGCTCGAAACGAAGCTGCCGAGGCCAAACGGGAGCGTGACCAGTTGCGTAGAAGGTAAAGGGCTTTCGAAGTTTACACAATAAATCTTTAATACCGGGGATGCCACGTTGCTATTGCTTCGCAGGCCCGGGCTTATGTTAGCCAGATTGATCAACTTCGGGCAGAGCTTGATGGGATCAAGCCCGAGTTTGATGCCCTCCATGATATGACGATCGGTGCTGTAGCCGAGCGGGATGTTCTCACAGAGCAGCTTCGGGCGATGGCGGAATAAGTTGACGGACTTAACTCGTCGTTTGCTGCGGCGGAAGCTGAACGAGACAGACTGAGCCGGGTTATCACCGACCTGCAAGCTGAACATGTAAAGGCTCTTGACCAGATCTCGGGCTATGATGATATGCTAGGGCAGTATAAGGCCGACGTGACTGTTGCCGAGAAAGTCAGTGCAAAACGAGCTGAGTATGTGCGGTGCTTATCTCGGAGAGAAACTCTCGAAGAAATCCAAGCAACTGGAGTGGACTTGTCGGATCTGATCGAGGAGACAAAAATGCTCGAAGTAGAAGCAAAGGCTGTATTCGACCCAGAGGATTCGGATCCGACCTTGACTCAGCCGGGGAAGAAACTGAAGGATCGGGTGAAGATTAGGCTTGTGGGCCTTATGTCCCTTCTTTTTGTTTTGTTGTTTTTGTTTCTTTTTTGTTTTAAGGCCGTTAGTCCGAGCCTTTGTAAATCTACTTTATATATGTATGAATGAAAATTAAAATTTGTATTTGATATTTGCAAAGTACTCCTCGGTTCAATGTTTGTTCGGTTTATGCCATCATTATAATTTGCCATATTTGTTTCGGCTAGAATAAAATTCAAGTGGTAACGGCTCGTGATTGGGTTTTAGTCCGTGTTGACTTTAGTCATTGCTTTATTTATAATTTGCAAGACAAACCCGATCACGACATTTTTGCTTTTTTTAGACCATGGTCACCGTTTAGGTCGTAGCTTTCGAGCTTGCATATTTTTTTTAGACCGTAGTCTTTTACTATTTACGCCATAGTTTAGACCGTAGTCTTTAGCTGTTTACGCCATAGTTTTTCGGTATTTGGCAACATTAGATCCCTTTGATTGAAGTAAGCTTTTTATTGAAAAACCGGCCAAAGATGCATTCGCAATTGTTGCAGCGGCAAGAACAAACTAAGTGGACACGATTCAATCGATCGTTTGGTCCTTACATCTGATCCTATCGTTCAGGCCTTGGCTTTTTTATTGAAAAACCGGCCAGAGATGCATTCGTAATTGTTGCCACGGCAAGAACAAACTAAGTAGACACGATTCAATCAATCATTTGGTCCTTACATCTGATCCTATCGTTCAGGCCTTGGATTTTACATAGTTATCACTTAACTCATGGTATAATAGTCCCCTAGTATTCGAGTCCGAAGTACGAGGGCTCGGGTACTATTAGCCCGGTATGTGCAGTCCCCGATCTTCGATCTTTGATCGGTATGCCCTATATGTGTAGCACGCTGTTCAGCGCTGCCTCATTAAAAACCTTGCCGAAAACCCACTTCGAAACAAAACGGTCAAAGGGAAAAAGAGTGCAGCACGTGCTTTCAGTCCTAAGTCTATGACTTCCCAGTTTCCGTTGTGCTGCTTCGTTGTCCCTCGGACTGTATCCCTGCGTGGTTAGATCGAGAGAGAAGAAAACAAAAGAAAAGTTATTCGTACCTTTAACAGTAATATCGTTTTAGGTGTGCTACATTCCAGTTGTGTTTCAGCTGTTGTCCGCCTTCATTCTCGAGCTGATAAGAACCTTTCCCGGTTATTCCGGTGACTCGGTACGGTCCTTCTCAATTCGGGGCTAATTTTCCTTCGTGAGGGTTCTTCGTATGAAGTGTGACCTTCCTCAGTACCAATTCCCTAATCTGAAAATGCCTGAGGTTGGTCCTCTGGTTATAATATCTTTGCATCCTTTATTTTTGTGCGGCTATCCGGATATGAGCAGCTTCCCTCCTTTCGTCCACGAGATTCAGATTGACAAACATTGCTTCATGGTTCGAGTCTTCAATGGCATAACGGAATCTTAAGCTTGGCTCACCAACTTTGACGGGTATCAGGGCCTCGGCTCCGTATACAAGGGAAAACGGAGTTTCCCCGGTGCTTGATCTTACCGTTGTGCGATAAGCCCATAAAACCTCCAACCTTCCCTTCCATCGGCGAGCCGACCGCCCTTTTCTTTAAATTCGCAAAAGATAGTTTTATTGGTAGACTCGGCCTGACCATTAGCGCTCGGGTGATACGGGGTTGATAAGATTTTCTTGATTTTGTATTCTTCAAAAAACTTGCTGACCTTGCTACCTATGAGCTACTTCCCGTTATCACACGCGATCTCCGCCGGCACCCCGAATCGACAGATTATATGGTCGTAAATAAAATCTATGACCACTTTTTCCCTGACTTTCTCGAGTGCTCCGCAGCCACCCATTTAGAGAAATAATCAGTCATAAGTAAAATAAATTGTGTCTTACCTGGGGCCCTTGGCAAAGGTCCTACTGTATCCATGCGCCATTTCATGAACGACCATGGGGAAAGGACCGGATGGAGCTCTTCCACGGGTTGGTGTATTGACGGGGCGTGCCTTTGGCATTCGTTACATTTTCGAACGAAGGTTTTGGCGTCTTCCTCCATCTCGTTCCAGTAGTATTCCGCTCTGATCAGCTTGCGGACCAGTGAATCGACTCCTAAATGGTTCCCGCAAGTCCCCTCGTGAACTTCCCTCAGAACGTAGTCGGTTTCTCCTGGCCCCAGGCATCTCCAAGGGGTCGTGGAATGACCTTCTATATAACTGGCCATCGACCAAACAAAATCTAGCTGCTTTGGTTTGGAGAGCTTTTGATTCCTTGGTATCGGATAGTAGCTTTCCTGTTTGAAAATAGTCTATGTATTTGTTCCTCCAATCCCAAGTGAGGCTGGTCGAGTTTATCTCGGCGTGGCCGGTCTCTATGACGGATTTTGTCAACTGCACCACAGCTTCTGAACTGAACCCATTCGATTCTACCGAGGATCCCAGATTTGCCAGGGCATCCGCCTCATTATTCTGATCTCGGGGTACGTGTTCCAACGTCCACTCCTTAAATCGGTGAAGGATAACCTGTAATTTTTTCTGATATCTCCGCATTCGATCATCCTTGATTTCGAAGGTTCCGTTCGTTTGGTTGACTATCAGGAGAGAATCGCATTTAGCCTCGATGATCTCGGCTCCCAAGCTTTTAGCCAGTTCTAAACCTGCAATCATAGTCTCATACTCGGCTTCGTTGTTAGTTAAATCAGTCGATCTAATAGATTGTCTTATTATGTCACCTGAGGGAGGTTTGAGAACGATCCCTAACCCGGACCCTTTTACATTAGACGCACCATCCGTGTAAAGGGTACAGACTCCCGTGCTAGTCCCCGAGGCAAGAAGCATCTCCTTGTCTACCTCGGGGATCATGGCCGGTGCAAAATCGGCCACGAAATCTGCTAGGATTTAGGATTTGATTGCAGTTCGGGTTTTGTGTTCGATATCATACCCGCTAATCTCCACAGCCCACTTTGCTAGTCGGCCTGAGAGTTCGGGTTTATGCATGATGTTCCTTAAGGGGTACGACGTTACGACGCATATGGGATGACATTGAAAGTAAGGTTTTAATTTTCTAGATGCACTCAATAAAGCCAAAGCTAGTTTCTCCAAATGTGGGTACCTGGTTTCGACGTCATCGAGGGTTCTACTTACATATAGTAAATCGGGTGCGGCATACCTTTCTTCTCTCGAACTAGGACACCGCTCACATTTGTTTCGGACACCGCCAAGTATAGATACATCGCTCGTTCGCTTTTTTTGGCGTGTGGAGTAAGTGTGGCTTGATAAGTACCTTTGAGTTCTACTAAGGCCATCGACATTCGGGTCTCCCGCAAAGTCGGTCTTTTTCTTTAGCAACGAGAAAAAGCGTGACCTTTGTCCGAGGATCCGGAGATGAATCGCTTAGGGCGCCGGTATCCGTCTGTCGTCAATCTTTGTACCCCTTTGATGTCGTTGATCACGGTGATATCTTCAATGGCCTTTATCTTATCTGGGTTGATTTCGATTCCCCGATTTGATACCATAAATCCGAGAAACTTGCCCGATCCGACTCCGAAGGCACATTTTTTCGGGTTCAGCTTCATGTTGTACTTTTTTAATGTCTGAAAGTTTCCTGCAAAAATTTCAAATGGTTCTCTGCTCATAGGGACTTAACGACGATGTCATCTATATAAACTTCCAGCGGATCTCCTTATTTGGTGTTCAAACATGCGGTTGATCAAAGCGACGTCGTGCTTGTGCATTTTTTTAAGCCGAAGGGCATTACATTATAACAATATGTGCCAAACATAGTTATAAAGGAGGTTTTTCTCGATCCTCCGGGTCCGTTGTATTTGGTTGTACCGAATAGGCATCGAGGAAACTCGCGTGTCGTGACACCCAGTGGCGTCGATGTGCGACCGATGCCGGAGCAAGAAATAGATCACCCGGGGCGAGGCTTTGTTTAAATCTTTGCAAATACATGGTCTGAAGCCTATTCCTTTTGAAGCACTCTTCTGACGTTAGCTAGCAATCTGGGTATTTGCCTCAAGATGGATCTATGTTAAGGAGCTTGGTTACCTTGTCCTTGACGAATGCATGTTTACCTCGGGTTGTGGTCTCGCTTTGTTTGACCGGAGGAAAACTTAGATCCAGGCTACGACTTGTGTGTCGTCACGTCGTTGAAATACACCGCGTGATGTCTAAATGGGATACGACGAAGCAATCGCGAGTTATTTTTAAGAAACTCGGTAAATTCTTCTGACTCGAGTTAACCAGGTAACGGTATACGCACTTCTTCTGCGAGTAGGTAGGCAAACAATATGACTTACTCGAGTTCTTCGGCTTGTGGACTTAGTGACGTCGAATCGCCCGGGCACATGAAAGGTTACCGATGCCGTCGGGTCCTTCTGCGTCTCAATGTGTCTCAGATTAGGTCTGCAAATGGTCGGGATCGGGATCTGTCGGTCTTGTTTGGCATTCTTCCCGCCGTTCCGATCTAGCGCCTTTACGGTCTTAACCGATTCTTGAGCTGAACATTTCTTTCGAGAGCTGCGTACATGCCAGACAGTTTTGATGCATGCAGGGTCGAAATTTCAATACACGATGCATAGTCGAGGCTTAGCCCTCGCGAGGGTAGTTAACGATCGCCCAACAATGCATTGTGTCCGTATGCTCCCTACATCACATAAAATTTTTGTCTGTTTGCCGCGATTTCTTGCCCTCTTTTGATCGGTAAGTGATCTCGCCGCGCCCCGTCGTTTCGCCTTGGTATTCGTCACGTTGAGGGACCGTGGTGTGAGGTACGATCGTCCCCAGTAGTCCCAGTGGTCGGTGACTCTCCATCGGATGATGTGGAAACTACTTGGATCAGTGTACACGTTTAATTCTAAATTTGATGACTAGGACGGATATTACCGGTGCGTCGTTGTCACCGGTGGGCGATGCATCGTGTCTTCGTCGTTGAACGTGATGGGACCATCGGGGTCATCGTTCCGGATCGTTTTTCCCTGGGTGTAAATTTTGGTCGATTGTAGCCGGCCGATGGGGCAGTGGGTTCTCCGGTGATCGTATTGTATCGACGAAGCTCTTCACGTCGCATCTTTCTTGTTGGAGTCCGGAGTTCTTGAGAAATGGGTTTTTGTTCTTTCAACGGAATTCTAGAAAATGTCCCAAATTGAGCAGGCAGTGACTTCCTCTCTCGGTGAAGTGACAATCCTCGGTGGAGTGGTCGTGATGTGATCAATCTTACAAGTGAATTTTATTTATCCACATTTCCCTGCAGGTTAGATTGGATTGTTTGGATACTTGTTTCTTTGTTTCGAATAACGACCGCCGCTATGGTTGCTACATCGACGCAAAAATTATACTCGGATAACCTTGGAGTTTCTCTGTTTCCCGGGGATCTATCGACGGCATTTACGTTTATCAATCCGGCTACTTTTATTATAAATTATTCCTCCTATCGTTAACCTTTTGATTCGTACATTGCTTGGTTATGAGTGAGTGGGTAAAGAAATTTAATTTTTGTCATATGACGATCTGGAATCCCGATCTACCACTCTCCTCAATCGATCACTCCCTTTACCGGAATGCCATGATACCGAAGCAGCCCTCAGAATCTTATCATCTTCGACCCTGATCTTCGACTGATACCTGTTGTGTACATCAGCCCAGGCGATCGCCGGGTATTCTATCAGATTTTGCTTTAGCTCCATAGATGTGATCGAGCTCCTTGAATTGAGCCCTTGGGTGAAAGCCTGAACGGCCTAATCGTCCGTGACCGGGGGTAAGTCCATGCGCTCCATTTGAAATCGAGCCACAAACTAACGGAAGGTCTCGTCATCTTATTGCTTGACGTTGAACAAGTCCGATTTTCGTGTTTCGACCTTGATGGCCCCGGCATGGGACTTGATGAAAGCATCAGTGAGCATGGCAAATGAATCAATTGAATGGTCGGGCAAGTTATGATACCAAATCATCGCCCCCTTTGACAGGGTTTTCCCGAATTTCTTAAGTAGCACTGATTCCCTTTCGTCATCGGCGAGATCATTGCCCTTAATAGCACATGTATATGCAACACATGTTATTAGGGTCCGTCGTCCCATTATACTTCGGATATCCGCATGCGAAATCTCTTAGGGATTTTCATTGGTGCCGCCGGCGAAATGGCATTTGAACAAATTTTTTCGAATCCGGTCCCTTCAACACTGGTGGAGCCCCCAGAATCTGATCGACCCTCGAGTTCTAATTCTCTACCTTGTTGTCGTTTGCCTCTATCTTCTTTTTGCCGGACTCGACTCATTTAGTCAATTCTTCGAGCATTCTTATCAATTCGCTGCTTTGCCCGGGGTGGTTCTCGTTACCTCGAGGGACGTATCTTTCCTTGATATCCTGGGTCTGTTCTGATGGGTCAATATCCGGCACCTGATCTCGGTTTTACAGTTGCGCTATGATCTCTTGCTGGGCCTACAACTGAGCCATAACCATGTCTAACTGGTTTTGGAGCTGTTGCAGCACGACCCCGTTGTTCTCGCCGGTCGGTACATTGCCCACCGATGATCCGACTTGAACAGGATTAACATGGGGCGCGTTGTTGTTTGGTACGTCCCCGTCGTCATGCTCGTGATGGCTTGGTTCCACTTGAAAGTTGACAGAATGGGAATCCGACATTTCCGGTATATCTGAAATCAAACCTTAAAGAACAATTGTAAAATATCGAGTGTAACCAGAATGATGTATTGAACCGCCACTACCATCTAAGACCCCACGGTGGGCGCCAAACTGTTTAACCTTAAAACGGAGAACAATTAAATTTATGTGTGATGCCAAAGATATGTAACTAAATTCAAGTAAGGATTAAATAGTAAGATAAGGCAATAAGTAAATAAAAAAGTAGGTCTGACCAACTGTTAAGTATGTCTGGCCTCGGGTACAGAAACCGAGGTTGATGCCCTCTGTTGAGTACTTACAAGGTGAACAATAAAGATGAACTTAAGAACAAGTGAGAATGGTTTCAAAGGATTCTTATTTATTTTGATATGAACTCTTTCTATCTTTTCGTTGCCAACCCCCCTCAATGGATGAGAACCTCCTCTTTATATAGTACAGGAGTCCTAACCCTAATACAATTCTAAAGCAAAGGAAAGGAATTTGTGACAGCTGTTGCCGAGATCACCGCCGAAATATCCGATTGAGGGCAGATATTTCGGTCTTCTTCTTATGACAGTTAACCGCCCTTTCTATAACGCCTGGTCCCCAATCCGAATTCGATGCCTCCTTCGCGATGACCTGCTCGGGTCGTACCCGAGCACAACCATGACATCGGGAAACCGAGTTATTCCGTATCCTCTATTTTACCGGTATACAAAATTCTTTCTTGTTCTGTAAATTAGCACCGTCACAAACGTTCTTTAGCTAATACTTGATTTAAAAAACTCCTTAATACTCCTATCAAGGAGTTGATTGCATCCTCCTTTTTCTTTAAATATTCTTTTGTATGAGATATTTGTGAGTGGTTCCTGAAATTTGAGATAATTAATTCAAACATACATTTATTCACTCAATTCAAACTTGCATGTATTCACTCTTTTTTCCTCTGGGAGTGAACCACGCTAAACTTTTGCTTATTCAATGATTCTTTCCTTTATTTACATGGTAGGGATGACATTCACAACAAGATGCAGATAATATTTTAAATTTTATCTTCAAACACATTAATATAATTGTGTTGCGCATGAAAAGAATTTACTATGTTTTGAAAGTTATGTCCCGATTATTGAATTTAGAAAGAATGTAAATAAACTACTTATATATATATATATATATATATTATTTGGTATGAATTTAAATCTGTAGATAAATCTTTTGTTCGATGTTATCAAAAAGAATATCTGGATATCGCATAAATTTGAAGAATGTTGGTGTTGTTTAACTCATCTAAATTTATTATTGTATATTGTAGTGGTGCATTATTTTTCAGCCAAGGGTTTATTGGAAACAGCCTCTTTACCACCTTTATGGTAAGGTTTGTGTACATCTTACCCTCCCTAGACCCACTTGTGGAATTACATTGGGTACGTTGTCGTTGTGTTGTAGTGATGCATTAGAAAACGTTTCTTTTAATCTGTTCAATCAGTCTTATCTTTGGTTCAAGTCGTTCTTTTAAATCTATATTTGTTATTAATATGTAAATCTGTAAGTAAATTTCTATTTGATATTTTCGTAAAATCTATAAATAAACTACACTTGGGTATACATAACATATTGGTAGTTCATATAGTAAAATATGTATAAAATTACAAATATTAGCTAAAATTTTCATCTTTCCATGTTTAGACGATATCGAATTAAGCTATTTTTTCAGTGCTATAACATTTGTTTCATAATTTAAACAAATGTTACATTTTTTTTTTATGTTAATTCTCCCCAATAATTTATTCTTTTTGTATATGTTTTTATTATCTGACACGGAACACACGTGCAACGCACGTACGCTAAATTAGTACTATATTAAAAGCACGAAGGGCCTTAGAAATGTTGATTGAACTTTTTGCCCTTCATTAAACGACTCTGTAATAGATAAAATTGTCATTTACTATTTTTCTATTAGGCATAATACATAAATGGGCCCTTAAACTTAGCCTCAAGTTTGCAAGTATGCCCTCCAACTTTGAGTGTGCACAAGTAGGCACCTCAACTTGTATAAAGTTGAACAAGAAAGCACAAATGATGACATGGCACATAAATATTGGAGGGCCACGTGTTGCCACATCAACATTTGTGTTTACTTATTCAACTTTGTACAAGTTGAGGTGCCTACTTATGCACACCCAAAGTTGAAGGGTATACATGCCAGCTGAAGCGAAATTTAAGGGCCTATTTATGTATTATGCCTTTCTATTAATATTTAAAAGTTTTAAATCAACTAAAGTAATAATTATTAAATACTTCCTTATTTGAACTAGGTTAGAAGTCCTAATTTTTGGGACAAGGACTTTAAAGTCAATTAAAATTTTACTTTATATAAATCTTTAAAAGAAAAAAACTCACCAAAGTAACAACACGGAACCACAACATTTTCTTTGCACGAATATGCATTGATTTTTATGTTATTTTTTATGACGCAATCTTTTATTTCTTTCTATAGAAAAATTTATTTGGGTAAATTGCAGAGTCCAAGTAATAGTAAGATCTTTCCAATACTATATATTTAGAAATTAGATTGTTCTTTGGGTCACCAAGAGGCATGATTTTTCACATCCTGGCAGCCAATCTAACCCTATTATAGAGTACGATATGGGCAACCCCATTAGCGCCCAACTCAACCCTTTATTTAAGTAGGGTTGGGCTAATATTTTTCGCCCATAAGTGAATTAAAAAAGTATATAACTTTCACCGGCCGGCCTCAAGGGTTGGGCTGAGGCCATCCCTGAAGGTCAGAAAAGAATAATAAATTAGTTAATTTTAAAAAAAATATAAGTAATTAAACAAAAAGATAAAAAGTAATGAGAAAAAAGAATGTACTTACTATTAAGTAGTAATTAGAAACTAGAGTAATACTTTTTAGTCTTAGAATTTATATTATGTTTAAATTCTTTTGAACGTGATCTAAATTAGCGATTAAAAATAATAATTTATACTCCCTCCGTTTCAATTTATATGAACCCATTTGACTGGGCACGACATTTAAGAAAGATGGAAGACTTTTGAAACTTGTGGTTCAAAATAAGCCTTGAAAATTTTTGTGGCTGTAAATCATTCATAAAGTGAATTTGTTTCCAAATTAGGAAAGAGGTCATTCATTTTGGCACGGACTAAAAAGGAAATAGGTTCAAACAAATTGAAACAGAGGGAGTATTTGTTCTCTTGAATTTTTTCTTCTATGATATGGATTTGCGCAAGAATAGATGGTAGAAGATTCTATTTCATAATGCAAAAGTTTCATGTTCAAATTGTACAAAAATCACTTAGAAAATATTATTTCGAAAGACAAAAAAACTTAAAAGGCTGGCCCGCGGCCCGCTTAGGGCTGCGTTGGGCTGCCATTTCGCAGGCCCTTCAATTAAAAGGCCAGCCCGTCCTAGCCCATTTAATTCTTTGGCCCTTTAGGGCTGGGTTGGGCTGGGTCAGCCCATTTTGACACCTCTACTGGCTATTAGTGCCGCCAGTACGGCCATGTTTAGTTTAGAGTTGCAAATTCTTTTTCCGTTGGCATATATATAGAATTGATTGATGATTTTTCTTGATTATGTTATTCCTCCTATCAAGTAATGTCGTTGTAGCCTAAACTTTACCTTACATCGCAAATTCAAAAAAATATTCAGAAATTAGTTAAATTGCGATGATTAGTCCTGCTTTATTTATTTATTTTTTTGTTTTAATTTTGTATAATTTGTTAGTCTTCAGGGTAATTAGTATTGACTTGATTCTTTGTGAATTTTGTTTCAGGTGAACGCTGGAATCACCTCCTTCTACTTATGGAGGTTAGACTCGATTAAATAATTGCCATGTTGATTAGTTGATTACGTAAAATATCGATTTAGTGGCAAAACTATAGATTTCAGTTTTCTTCCGTCGCAAATTTCAGGTTGTCATCTTCTACCATACCATACTCCTTTCTGTTATTGAGTTAATTTGTTACAAATAGTTGTGTTATATTATTATGCTCATATATAACGTAGTTCGTTTTTCCTTCACCTTATTCTCTAGTGTGTATATTCGTGTATCAATACCATCATAATTTTGACTTCTGATATCAATGGCGAAATTTTGATCCCTAATTGTTAGGGTGTCAAGGTGGTGATCCTCTTTAATTATAATCTAATATTTTGGATTTTGAAATCACTAAAATTTTATTAAATTTTTCTTATTTGAACTAAGTAAGAATCCTTAATTTTCAGAAATTCAAAATCGAGCAAGATTTTTACTTACACGAAAGTCGTTCGCCTTTTTTACCCTTTTTAAATAAATTTCACATTAGACAAAATAGTTATTTAGTTCTTTTTCTAATATTTAGGACTTTTAAATAAACTAAATTTGGTCATTAAATCTTTCCTTATTCGAAATATATAGAGAGTCCTAATATTTAAGAATTTGAAACTAATCAATACTTTACCTTATATAAATTCTTTCCTTATTTGGGAAAAAATGAAATAGTATAATTTCTGAAGAAAGGATGCTATAAACGGAAAGAACACACCTAGGAATATAGTCCATTGAAGATTGTTGTGATTCCTTTTCTGAGGATCATTAATTAGTTGTTTATGTTACTATTTACCCGCTAGTCCTTTAGTTGGCACTTTAGCCCATGAGTCTTTATAATTCAATTAAGTCCCCTAGTTCCATTCGGAATTCTAGAAGCAAGACTCTTGTCTATTTTTTAGATAAGGTTGTTATAGTCTCTTAGCTGTCATGATCAGGATATATATATTTCCAATAATTGTAATTCTCATTATCGAAAATCTATGAAATCAGTCTTTTTCTTTTAATTATTTCTTATTTATTTTTCTGCAATATCCGTAGCAAGTTAATTGCTACAAATTGGTATCAGGAGCCGCAGTCTCTGGCAATCGGAGTATGGTGGAAAGAACTCGAGCTCAGCCCAATGACGATAGACTGAAACGAGTTGAAGAACAACTTCAAATCTTCATGGAAGAATCGATGAAGCGAATGGATAAATCGGAAGAAAAACATGACGGATTTGAAAGCAAAATGTTAGAATTTTCTGATTCAACTAAGAGAATAAGAGATGTTGGTGATAATGAGTAGCCAAGGCAGAGATCCATCATCATCAGCTAGGTCTTTAGTCGCCGGCGTCCATGGCGAATCTCCGACGAATGGGGGATTTTCGTCAGTTGGACGTAACTTACACAATCTCACTTACCCTGTTTCACACATTCAATTGGGAAGCTTATCAGCCCCCGTAAGAACCACCATAGAAATACCTTCTAGCACCCCTTTAAACCCTTCCGCTACCGCATTTCGACCACCACCAAGACCTACCAATACATCTATCCCTTTTTCACTACCACCCACCAACTCTCAACCTTTTTCGTCGCACCCGCCGTACTCGTCGCACCTTTTTGCTCCACCTACCCATGCTTTTCCCTACCCCATATCCACCCAGCCATTTCTTCCTCAGTCGTACCCTTTGTCAATGAACCCCAGCTTCACAAACCCTGTCGCCCCTCTTTCTCTACTAGCCCGATAAGCCAACCTTGTTCTTACCCCTTAATTTTGAACCCATCTTCTCAACCCTACACAATACCTTTTGGTTCATCTCAACCCACTCCTTCAGGTTGGGCCTCATAACCTAACAATGGAGTTGGACCCAATGTTTCTTTGTCTAAACTCCCAAAAGAAAAGCTCACCTTTCCCGAATTTGATGTTAATAACACAAGAAGCTGGTTACGTCGCTGTGAAAAATACTTTGATTTATATCAAGTAGCGGATGAGGAAAAGATTAATTATGTGGCGATTCATTTAAGGGATTTTGCTGATTATTGGTTGGACAACTATTTAGCTGATTATGGGGGTGGTGTTGCTTGGGCCCAATTTTACAATGATATTTGTGAAAGGTTTGGTAATAACATGCCCGTGGAAATTTTTAAAGAGTTCAATCGTTTGGACCAGGTCACTGATGTAGAAAGTTATCACAGAAAATTTGACGAACTTAAATGCCTTATGGTCTTAATTAATCCAGCGTTACCTGAGCCTCATTTTGTTTCCTGTTTCATTGGAGGCTTGAAACCAGATATAATGCCCTTGGTGCAATTTGCAAAGCCTAAGACATTATTGGAGGCTTATAAATGCGCCAAACTACATGAAAGTTCGTTCACTGCTATGTATAAGCAGATGGACAAACAATTATCCCACAAAGTCTTGCACCGTCCCAACCAGTCCAACTATAGGCCCAATGTCCCAAGTCCAATGACTAAAAACCCTGTTGTGGTTAGTACTCGAAATCCAAAGCAGAAATATATGACACTAGAAATGCTAAGGGAGAAGAATTTATGTTATAACTGTCATGATAAATATCACCCGGGTCATTAATGTAAGAACAAAATTCTTAACACCATAAAGAATGAGGTGTTTGAGGATGCTAGTGAAGAAGTGGTAGAGCAAGAAGGAGGGGAGCTTGAGGAACCAGAACATGCTGAAGTCACACTAAATGTGATTCTGGGCAAGACAACGGTTAAAATTATTGGTGTTGCGAAGGGCCAACGAGTGATAATTTTAATCGATAGTGGGTCAACCCACAGTTTCATCGATCCACAAGTTTCTAAGGCTAGTTCAGCCTTGGTAGAAGATCTACGCAGGCCCATGAGGATCAAAATTTCCAACGGACAGTACTTGAGGTGTGGACAGAAATGCCATAAGCTCTCGTGGAAAATGCAGGAGCTAAACTTCAAATTCACATTTAGCGTGCTCAAGGTTGGAGGTTGTGATATGGCATTAGGTATGGATTGGGTTGATACAGTCGCTCCAGTAGTGTTACATACTCGCCCCTTGAGTATATCATTTTTTTATGGATCGGAGTTGGTAACTTTAATTAGTTGCACTGATGAAGGACAATTATCCCATGTAGACACAAAGAGAATTTCCAAATTAATTAACAAGGGGCAATGCAATTTCATAGCCCAAATGTTTTTGATGATTTGTTCAGCTGAGAATAAAGAGGTCATACCTCATGAGGTAAATAAGTTGTTGGACCAGTTTGATGGTTTGTTTCAAGAGCCAAAAGGCTTACCCCCAAGTCGTGAATGTGATCATGCAATAGAGTTGTTTCCAGGAACAAGGCCTGTTAATTTGAGGCCTTATCGCTATTCATTTGAACAAAAGAATTCCGTTGAGGATTCTGTTGCTGAAATGTTGAGGGCCCAAACAGTAACTAAAAGTGTATCTCCTTTTGCTTCTCCGGTTCTTTTAGTAAAAAAGAAAGATTCTAGCTGGCGAATGTGTGTCGATTACCGTAAGTTAAATGAGGCTACTATAAAAAATAAGTACCTCATACCAATGGTTGAGGACTAATTAGATGAATTACATGGAGCCAAGTTTTACTCTAAATTGGATCTAAGGTCGGGTTATCATCAAATCCGTATGAAGAAAGGTGACGAGTTTAAAACAGCTTTCCGAACCCACCATGGGCTTTGGGAATTGTGGTCATGCCTTTTGGGTTGACTAACACCCCTGCAACCTTTCAAGCGCTTATGCATCAAATCTTTAGCCCATTTCTTAGACAGTTCGTGCTTGTGTTTTTTGACGATATATTAGTGTATAGCACATCTTTGTCTGATCATCTCAAACATCTCCAAGAAGTGTTCAAGCTGTTAAAGGGTAATCAATTGTTTTTAAAGAAATCAAAGTGCATTTTTGGGCAAAGCAAAGTGGAATATTTGGGTCATATAATCTCAAGTGAAGGGGTTAGCACTGATGAGACCAAGGTTGAGGCGATGTTGATTTGGGTGTGTCCCAGATCAATTAAGGAATTAAGAGGATTTTTGGGACTCACTGGTTACTATCGACGTTTTGTCAAGGATTATGCCATAATTAGTAAGCCCTTGACTAACCTATTGAAGAAGGGTGGTTTCGACTGGACGTTAGAAGCCACTCAGGCCTTTGAGAAGCTCAAGCAGGCCATGACTCATGCACCAGTTTTAGCCTTGCCCAACTTCTCATTACCATTCGTGGTAGAGGTAGATGCAAGTGGCAAAGGAGTTCGGGCACTTCTAATGCAAAATGGAAGACCTTTGGCATTCATCAGCCAAACATTGAGCTCTCGTCACTTGGGCCTTTCAACTTATGAAAAAGAGCTTGCATTACTATATGTAGTAGAAAAGTGGCGACAGTATTTGCAACCTAGCCATTTTATGATCAAAACCGATCATTTTAGCCTGAAATTCCTTAAGGACCAAAGGATCACTACTTCACTACAACATAAGGGAGTTACTAAACTATTGGGTCTTAGTTATGAGATTCAATATAGGAAAGGAGTAGAAAATGTTGCTGCAGATGCTCTTTCCAGGAGGTTTGATAAAGGAGAATGTTCTGGCCTTACAGTGGTCCAGCCCAAGTGGACTGAAGAGATTATGGATAGTTATCAAACTGATCCAGTAGGCCAAGAATTTATCATACAGCTCAGTATAGATCCAAATGCAATTCAAGGCATGCAGTTGCAGAATGGAATCCTTAGAAGAAATGACAAAGTTTGGGGGGGCAACCATGAGCTTCTTCGCAACAAACTGGTTGAAGGAATGCACTATACACCATAGGGGGGACATTCAGGTATACATGCTACTCAACAAAGAGTGAAACTACTATTTTATTGGCCTACTTTATTGCAAGATGTTAAGAATCAGATCTCCCAATGCGAAACATGCCAAAGAAACAAGGGTGAAAGCATGGGTTATCCGGGACTCCTTCAACCTTTGCCAATTCCAACAAGGGGTTGGGAGCATATAGCGATGGATTTTATCAGTGGGTTACCCAAGTCTCATGGTAAAGATTCAGTGCTTGTGGTCATTGACAGATATACAAAGTTTGCTCATTTTTTCGCCTTAACTAATCCTTATAATGCTAGCCAGATTGCCCAATTATTTCTAGACAATGTGTGTAAATTGCATGGCATGCCTAGTTCTATTGTCTCTGACAGAAACCCAATCTTTGATAGCACTTTTTGGAAAGAACTATTTAAGGGATTGCAGGTTCAACTTAAGCCAAGCACGGCTTATCATCCACAAACGGGTGGGCAATCTGAAAGGCTAAATCATTGTGTCGAGACCTACCTTCGATGTATGACGGGTCACAAACCATCAGATTGGAGTAAATGGTTGGCACTTGCAGAGTTTTGGTACAACTCCAATTTTCAATCAACGATTGGAATGACACCTTCCAAAGCATTGTATGGCTATGACCCGCCACAACCCACTTTTGATCTCATTGCACAATCTAAGCTTGAAGCAGCAGACAAGGTATTGAGAGAAAGATAGCTGATTTCAAAGGTTTTGCAAGATAACCTCGCAAAAGCACAAGCAAGAATGAAGAACTATGCAGATGGAAAAAGGAAAGAACGAAGCTTTACAGTTGGGGATTTTGTGTTTCTGAAATTGCAGCCTTACCGTCAAACTTCGGTTGCAATTCGCAAGAATCTCAAGCTTTCTGCTCGTTATTTTGGTCCTTATGAAGTCATTCGAAGGATTGGGCCTATTGCACACGAACTCAAGTTACCAATCGGGTAAAAAATACACCTGGTGTTCCATGTGTCTCAATTAAAGAAGAAGATTGGAGATAAAACTTTCTCAACTGAGGATCCTCCTTATTGCAACTCTGATGGACAAATTTTGACAGAACCATTATAAATTTAGATCGGAGGTTGATAAAAAAAAAAAAAAAAAAAGAACAAAGCTGTGATTGAGGTCTTAGTTCAGTGGGCTAATCTTGCTCCAGAAGAAGCAACTTGGGAGGAGTATTCATTTTTGAAGAGCCAATTTCCAGATTTTGAACCTTGACGATATCAAGGTTCTTGAAGAGGAATGGAATGTTGTGATTCCTTTGCTGAGGATTATTAATTAGTTGTTTATGTTACTATTTACCCGCTTGTCCTTTAGTTGGCACTTTAGCCCATGAGTCTTTATAATTCAATTAAGTCCCCTAGTTCCATTAGGAATTCTAGAAGCAGGACACTTGTCTATTTTTTAGATAAGGTTGTTATAGTCTCTTAGCTTTCATGATCAAGATATATATATATATATATTGCCAATCATTGTAATTCTCATTATCGAAAATATATGAAATCAGTCTTTTTCTTTTAATTATTTCTTATTTATTTTTCTGCAATATCCGTAGCAAGTTAATTGCTACAAAGATAAATTTGTTTCGACACCGAGTTTAATCCATATCAAATACATAGTGATCGGGATTAGTCTATTGAATACACATGTATACAGAATTGTTAAGCCCAAAATCGGCCGAAGTTTTCTTTTATTTTGATCATTATTTTTTAAATATGTTTACTTTTAAAGTTGGAATCACGAAAGTTTCTCCATATTTTTTTATGACACGAGAATCAGAGTCAAGTGATACAAATTTCAGTTGATTTTAATATCTGCTAATTTTCTGGCATTTCACTAGATTAACGGTAGTATTATCGAGAATCCTGGTTTGAATTTAACTTTATCTTATCTTAATATAAAATTTGAGATGAATTGTTTATAAACCATTATAAGGGGCATTTATTCCAGTATTGCTTCTTTTGGGTTGAAAACTTTGTTAAAATTTGAAAAAACTTAGATTAAACAAAACTTATGTTTAAGAAACAAATAAAGAAGTTTTCTCGGAAATAAAGGGCTAGATGACTAATTATTTGTTTAAAAAGATAATCCCCTGGCTTTTGGACCAAATTTTAATGTTTTGAATCTTCTTTCTAATATGAATTTCTATGGAATTATAAAACTAATATCAATAAAAAAGGTTATTTCCTTTAATGTGGCCAACAAATAATTAATATTTTGAATAACTAATTAGCAAAAGAATCCTATTTTATTCTTTTTCAAATTCTTCACATTAGTATATTTATTTTTTATATTGACAAAACTCTTATGTTATAAAAATTTTAAATAAGAAAAATACCAGTGGTGAAAGAAATTAAAAAGAAAGCAATATCGATTATAGTATAATGTTAAATGTCAAATTAGTAAAATACAAATTTTAAATAACAAGGATGAAATAGTGAAAAATAAAATATATTCTAAATGTATTTGTCACGACCCAACCCACAGGTCGTGCGGGCACCTACCATATGACAAGCTAGTAGGCGAACCCTGACCAATATAACCCAACACTTAAAAGCATGTGACAATCACCCTTAAAATTTATAAGATTAAATGTAAACATTCATTACAGACTTGTTCCAATACAAATAAATCCGAAATAAAGCCCCGGGATCTAGTCTAGATGGGTACAAAAGCTCCTACAATACAAGAAGACAAGATAAATGACACCGCCTCCGCCGGGAGTGAGATAGACGAGGCTGGAGGAGAATACCCGATAGACCCATGCGACGAAACTTCAGCTAAAACCTACAACGCATCTACACCCAAAAGGGCGTAGCAAGAGTAGTATCAGTACACCACACGTACTGGTAAGCATCATAGGTCGACTAAGATTAGTTCACGCAACACAATATAAAGTTAATAGATTAAACAGATAAGTCAATGAACCTCCAGATTCTAGATAAAGACCATTACCATTACCGCCCCCTTTACTTCTTTACTCCCAATGCTTGCTTCTCTTATTTTCCCCAACCATGGAGTATTCTACTAAATTCCCACCTAGTAACTCTCGTGTCCACATTTGTCGCATACTATACCTTTACACTTATTGTTTAAAGAGTCCACCTATTCACCTTACTACTATGTTACGGTGTATCTAGGGAATTAAATCACTATCTACGACCAACACTACACTTACCTTGTGTAACCCCTCCCCCACCAGGCTCTCAACACACACACGGTTTAATGGACAATGTTAACGACAGAAATACACACATACATAACAATAAATTATGGGAATGCAATGCAATGTAAATGGGATGCAAAAACCGACACACTATACATACATGCTATCTGATGTCTTTGCTCAGTAGCCATGACCTGCAGGGGACCCATGGTGTCCATGTACCACTCGTTTCGGAATACTCCTCGGACCCGAGCACAACCTCCGCTCTAGAAAGAACCTCGGACGCGGGCCACAATAATTCGTATACACATATGTAATCCAAATACTCGACCCCGCGGCCACAAGGCCGGATAACACAATGCGACACTCATGCCTTGCCTATTTACCTGTATTTCCACCTGAACACGGCAGTTACGATGCACAAAACTACCTGACAAATCAATTATTATCCCAGCCCTTGATGGGCGCAATGCAAAACAACTTCATATAATATTCAATTAATACGACCTAATTTCAAGGAAATACCCACATGAACAATCGACAATAAGACATACACACGGAATTTACTACCCCCTCCTAGGGTAGCATTAAGTAATCACAAGGTATCTCCGTGGCGACCACATCACTTTCTTTTAAGCTAAATTTTTATAATCATAGTCCTGACTATACCCTATCATAATCATATTACAAGTACGTCTCTCCAAACTCCGGTGCCCGAAGACTTAAGCATGCATTCCCCCATCAACTCTAATGTATATACGACTAGCTAATCAAAGTCTAACTAAAGTAAACTGTAACCTACCTCTTTGGCGAACAGATATATGATTCTTCATGAATTGCTTGTCTTCTTAACCTCCATCCGACTCCATGAGCGGGTATCTTTCGTAGGGAAAGGTGGAAGAAGCGATTGGAAGGGTTTTCTTTTTCTTGGGGGACATGGTTTTTCTTTCATGAGAAATCCTAGGAGCAGCCCTTGAGAGTCTTATGTTTGAAAAAGGACAGAAAATAAACTAAGTACTCGTTTTTGGGTCACTGGTTCCGCATGGATGTACTTGCGACGTGTCCTCGAGCCGTTTATGGCGGTTGTCTGCGGCGGTCATCGACCACTATAGTGGTCTGCCTTTTAATTTCCGGCCCGACATTTTCTAAACCCTTCTGAAATTGATTTTTCCCACTCCTAACTCTTAAAACATATTATGAAGCCCATTAAATACGACCCTAGACATAAATTGGGCATGGTCTCGCAAAATATTAAATAACGACCGGACGGGTCATTACACATCATTGTTTATTTACACTTGTCTAACAAATGAAACCTATCAATATTATTTATATATTAAGTTATTTCACTACTAACTAAAAATGAATTAGCGACGGAAAGTTAAACAATAGAATTCATTGCTAATCTTATTTTAATATTAGTAATGAATTATTAAAAAAAAAAATAGTTAGCTACGAGCAATTTAGCACCGGATTAATGATGAAGCTCAAAACTAAGTCTAATTTCTTTTTCATGTTTTTTGCCAAATGAGGTACGAGCTTTAGTCACGCGCAAAGCGCGTACACTAACCTAGTTTCATAATAACATTTCAAGCTTATTGTCTTCTCCTCACCACGAATGCCTCCAAAGAGAAAAAAATCACGTCCAAACGGCTCCTTAGTAACAAGAAGGAAACAAATTCTACTCATGGGCAGCGGCGAAGCCAGGTAGGGCTTAGGGGGTTCACCCGAACCCCTTCGGCGGAAAATTACATTATTTATACATGATTAAAATTATTTTTTATGTATATATAGTAGATGTTGAATCCATCTTGACTTCTTCGTGTATTTACTTCTTCATATTTTGAACCCCTTAATGTAAATCTTGATTCCGCCACTGCTCATGGGGTAGCTTGGTGCTCCCCAATAATTGATCATTTTTGCCTTTTCCCAACAAATAGTTGAATCTGACTCATTGTTAGTTGCACAAACTGTAAAGAAGGAAATTAACGGTATGTAGAAATTGAAATGTCATGTCAAGCAAATATGGGTGAGAAGTCAAGATGCAAATCTTTGTTTCAATGAATCTTTATCATTGCCATATGAAAACTATAGCCATGAATGATGAAAACGAATATTATGCTACTTGATATCTAAAGCAAAAAAGGGTCACTTTTAACGTAATGCCCATGAAAAACACATTAATTACTAAATTGTCATTCGTCGTTTTATCAAAATACCCCGTGTTCGTCCACCCCAAGTCTCCTTTTTCTATATTAGTAACTACATAAGGATGCCCCTGCGTGTAGCTTAAATATTCCAATTTTGTGCTAAGAAAGAGTAATTTACAACTCCGATAGCCTAAGAAAGAAAATGACAAGTATCAAATAATTATAAAATTAAGTCATTTTAGAATGCAGATGGCAACACACATGAAACAAAATGAAAACTAATACAGTCGACACACTGATTGCCAATTCAACTATAAGATTGAAAAACATTAAATTAGTACAAATTCTTCTCTTCAGGATGTGCCTAAATGGGAGCAAGAATGCCAGAATATATTTTGCCATCAAAACTAATTTACACAGGAAAATGCTGAAAGTTCTCCAATGTATCTCTCCTTTATGCTTTAGCTGAAGAAAGGTCTGATTACTTGTGCAAGACCAAAAAGCACAATCAACTCACAAGTATCTTTCAAGACATGTTCCTATTCAGTTCACTCTTTAGTTTTAATCATTTATCTAAAATGGAGAAAGAAGACACGGTAACACACGTCTTTTTCATTCTTTAAAAAAAAAAAAAATCCACGTCTTTTAAGCTAATGTTGCAATCTTATTTAGCTCATATGATACCATGAACCTTTTTGTCATTAGTATTGCAATTCGAACTTAATATTGACAAACCAAACAGTATAATGCTGGCATAACTAATACCAGCCAACATTACTAATAAACTCTATTCAGTACTATTCTTGTACATTCTGCCAAACGACCCCTTATTGTGTTGTTATGAAACATTCCTTTTACTAATTGAATTGATTTGTCAAAAAAATTGTTATCACTACCCCTTAGTCGCATATGTACTGCTTAAAATAAAGATTGATTGAATGTTCATAGTACAATTTTCAAAGCGGCATCTTGAATATAATATAAATATAGTAGAGAGCGCAAATGAAAGAAACTAAGCCATTGCGTGTTATACGCTCAGCTAGGTGAGTCACTTTCCACTCCCATCACTTTCCACTCCCATCAACAGAAAATGGTGTAATTTCTTTTCACCATTAGTCCTTAGACCAACCATTGCAGAATTTTACTAAATACTTTGTGAAAATCTACAATTAAGATATACACACTCCTAAAAACTGAAATTAGCAATTCACACAGTTAATTCAGCCTCCTTTCTGGTTTATTTAACACGATATGCATTTCAAAACATAAAAACTTATAACACCTCGAAGGTAAAACATCACTTTCACAGTAGAAATCATCAAATTGCGAGCTCAGAAATCGAACAGTATAATACCTCAATGTCAACTAAATTCATTTGTAGGGCGAAGTTATTTCCTTGAGCTATGAGCCTACCTTCACACAACCATTTCTTTAGGATGATAATATATACCACTGTCCCTGTGAAACCAACAAGTATTTATTAACCCTTCTCAATACACTAACTTTAACATCCGATGAACGAAATATCATAACCATCCATAAGTAAAATTAAGTACCCACACTTCTTATAGTTTCCTAGCAAATATGAAGTTCATCCCTTACCTTTCAAATAGCTTGCCAACAAATTCATTAATGATCATTTATATATTTAATTGCCTAGTGGACTGTGAACTCTGGGAAAAATACTAAATGGTTGAACAAATAGATTTGAATGAGCTAACCATATTGATGTCAATGATATCCTCATGGACACTATAATAGTAGACATTATTCTTTGAATATCACTAAACTAATAGGATAACCTGATTCAAAACAACTTACTAATAAAAAGGAATGGCGACTTCAACTAAACAAAGTACATCCTCGAATGTGATAGAGACACTCAGCAGCCTAACTCTGCTGCAAGGTAGAATTAAACGATATGCTAACATATCAAAAGGAAACAAACCAATTTATAAAGGACCAATAGATGCATTGGCCACCCACATCGAATATAACAATAATCAAATTTTGTCCTGCATATGCAATTATAAAAATGAGTAAATACATTCAATGAACATTAACATAAAAAATGAAGAATGCTTCTATTTGCACAAATTAGTAATAATATGCTGGTCCTTGCCATATGAAAGCATTTATTTTTCTCTTCTTTTTCTGCTTGTCCAGATATTAGATTCATCATCACATACATATTTTCTATTTTTAAAGAGAAAGCAAAAAGATATGACTTTTTACATATCTCACCAATAATATAATCTGCTTTATCTGTACTCAACTTTGTGACACAATTATATTCGGCCTCCATCATGTAATAGTATCTCAAACATCAAGCTATACCATTAATGCACTCCATGTCGTGTATGGAATATAGGGAGCAGGCAGTCTCAACTAAGAGAACAATTCCTGCAATCCCATTTGTTGCAATGCATTACCCATAAACGCAGAACATTAAGAGCTTAGACGACATTTCTCTCTTTCAACATAGCACCTTACTTTTCAAATTCCTTAGACATTTGATGCATTGACTCATATCAAACTTTGAACACATCTAAGGAATTAACAGACTGTAATCAGAAACATGAGTAATTCGCAAACAATAATTATGTATATGAGGGATTGCAGACAAAGTAAATGTGCTATTTAAGTATACATTAGGTGTTGTATGAAACAAGTAGCACGCTTAAGCTGAAGGATGTGCTGCTTTTGAACAAATGAACAAATACAATGATGTACCAAAACCTTTGGGCATTTCAAGTGAATTGAGCATAACATAGGTATCTTGCACAAAAACAAACCATTTCAATCTTATGCCTAGTAGCTTCCTTTCTAGGGATGGCAATAGAAGCGGGTTAAAGAGTTAGGGCGGGGCAAGCCTGACCCTAGCCAAGATTTCGACCCGCCCGCCCCGTTTAGCTTTTTTTTTTCAGTAAATTGCCCCCGCCCCGCCCGCCCCGCTAAGCCCCACCCCGCCCCGCCCCGTTTATATTATCTTTCATTTTTCTTCTTTATTTTTCACTTCGAAGCATGACATATTTTCTTAAAAATGATTAGATGAATGATCAGTTCCTAAAATTGGATTTTTTTTTTTTTTATCGTTCAAATTTCAAAATAGAATTAGAATTTACATATTTTACTATGTTTAGCATGAGAATACACAAAACCATCTTTAGTATAATTAAATAAGCTTGAAGGAATGTCCGAGTTAAAAAAAATGATTTGTCTTAATTACTAAAGACAAACTTGTGATGTAAGTATAAGCATGGCAAGTAGTAGTATTTCACCTTTTTGTAGATGTTTTTTTAGTGATTTCTTCTAAATGAATATTGTTAATCGTAAGATCAGTTAATTAGGCGATCACTTTTGCGATAAATAGGAAAGGTTTTGTACAAGCTTAAACAAATAGAATGGTTCAATTACTGGGTTTACTTCATAAGTTTAGTTTTATAATAAAAAAATATTGATTTTAATTTATGCTAGAAGTCACATTTTAACAAATAAGAATTTAATAACAAAAATGAGAAATCTTACAAACTTTCAATAATCATGCTTATACTTAAAAGAAAGAAACGACGCTTCAAAATGTGGATTCAAACCATGAACAAGCATAAAATAGTCATTTTTACCCAACCCACTTATAACCCATTTCTTGCCCCCCCCGCCCGCCCGCCCTATTAAAAATTTTCAAAAATTAAATTTTCCGCTCCCTACCCTACCCCGCCCCGCCGCGTTTATATGTTTCCCTGCCCTGTCCTATTATGACTTTGCCCTGCCCTGCCCTGCCCCGCCCTGCCCTACCCTAATTGCCATCCCTATTCCTTTCACAGGATTTCAGTTTCCTCTAGATGGATATATGGTACAAGCTCGGAAATGAGGCACATATTAATTTAGAATAGTAACTCCAAAATAAAAGATGGCCCGTGAAATAAAATAGAGCGTGCAATGAGTAACACACTGGTAGTTGTAGAAGAAAACTTATATACCTGTGATTCTTTATCTACTTCCTGCTAAGCAATAAACTCTATTCACACCAATCACCACTGGTCCACCAAATGTCTCATCCCCACCAAAAAATATTAAAGCTTGGTGAGTCGATCTCACATAAATTGGGCCTTTCAGTTATCTTTGTGAATTTATAAGTTTCACCAAGTGGATAATATCTTCTAAATCAAGCTTTTAGTTCATAATGCATCCAGAGTAAAGTATATAAGATTCACTACCAGATTATTGACATATCTACAAAGTTGGAAAACCAAATTTTTTTATCTGATGAAGTTGAGGAAGGTATAATTGAATATTAAACTGTAAATGGATGTTTCCCTATACTTAACAATACTATTCTTTCACTGTAAATTGATGAAGGACAAAGGGAAAAGTAATTATTATTGTTTCAGGCATACCATCAAACATCATGGGTGTATCAATACCCAAAAAGAGTTAAGTGCTTACCCGAAAGATCAGATTTTGTATTTCATCAAAGATACAAAATCATGCACCTATATATGTGTATATAAGAAGATGAGAAGCAAAAAAAGGGGCGTGTGAAGAAGGCAATTACACTATATTTTTGATATATAGCTTCTTGATTTGCTGGTAGAGATTGGATTTTTTTTTTTTATAAGTAGGGGCATGTGAAGAAAGGGAGAAGCTTCTGAGTTTGGTTAAAATGTCATAATTGCCCTTAGGACTGACGACGATCCCAATTTTCACTCATGCTTCTATATAAGTTAAAAAAAAAATTAATATTTAGTCACATTCACTATTTTATCGCCAAATCATATTAATGTTATTACGATTAATTAATTTAATTACGTAAGAGTATATATCAATTAATTATGTTATATACTTTCAGTCTGTGTATAAATACGTGTCATGCATTTATTGCTTGGTATCACTTCGAGTTTTAGTAAATATTTACCCACTTTAAATACGGTTGAACTTTTCCTCTGTTTTAATTTGGTGTCTTAGTCTGACTAGGACACGAAGTTTAAGAAAATAAAACAGATTTTTGAATTGTGTGATCTAAAATTAAAAATATTTATATCGTATCAAAATGTCCTTTGAATCTTTTAGTCTTAAATAAGCTGTGTAAAATATTAAAACTAAAGAGTTACCAAATACAGATAAAAAAGTTCCTTTTTAAGCAGACCAAAAGAAAAGTAAGACACTTAAATTGAAATGTGGGGAGTAATTCTTTTAAGGGATAATTTCAGCGACCTCCCTCCAGGTTTGACTTCATTTCACTGACCTCCCCTGTGATTTACGATATTACGCTTACCTCCCTTATTTTGATTTATATGTAACAATTCTATTAACATATTTATTATTAATATAAAAAAATATGATGTGACCGATTTTCCCCCTCTAATGTACTTTTTGTTTAATTTATTTTATGAACATTCTTTTAAAAGATTCATTCCCATCTATCCCCAATTATGTTACTCTGAAAAAATTCATAAAAACACCTTACATGGCTACTGATGATTTTACACAAAACGATGATGTGATGCTATCCACTGCTAATCATAGTATTTGCTTGATTGATTGGTTGTTTCATTTTTTCTTGGTTTCGAATTTTTTGAAGAGAACTTGTGAATCTGACAAAGAAATTAGAACATTGAATAATTTTATGCTAGTAGAATTTCATAGATTTTAGATTAAGACAAACACCAGCACGTGATGAAACTTTTCAAGATTAATGGGATTACTTACCCTTTACCCTATGAATAGAGCAAAGTCAAACTTTGTACATTTTTTTTTTTCCATTCAATGTTCAGTATCCGCATGCATTGGAGTCCAACTAATTCGGATTCGCGCCCCGTAAGATCCATTCGGTGAAAGGACTCCCTACCAAGAAATTTTTTCACACCCAGGATTCGAACCCGAAAACTTTGGTTAAGGCAGGAGCATTTCCATTCCCTACACCACATCCTTTGGTGATTCAAACTTTGTATACAACTATTAGTTTTTCTTTTCAATTTTTTATTATCAATGTTAATACTACAAGAATTTTTGTGTTATAAAATTCCATCATTTCAGCAAAAGATAAAATAATGTTAATTTAAGAGAATTCTCGTTTGACTTTTCCATTGAAAACACTGCAGAAATGTATGTTGATGCAGCTTTTGATCACAAAGCATAAAGAGAAAAATCTAGCTTTTAATTAACCAAACGGGATTGCTTTTAAAAACAGAATGGTGAATGTGTGAATCTATAAATTTTAATGGAAGATGAAAAAACATATTATTCTGAGGGAATTTAAAAGTTTGTTTACAAAATTGATTTAACAAAAAGTATATTAGAGAAGGCAAATTAGTCGCATCATATGTTTTTATAATAATAATAAATTTGTTAATAGAATTGTTACAACAAATCAAAATAAGGAGGTAAGCGTAATATCATAAACCACAAGGGAAGTCAGTGAAACGAAGTCAAACCTGGAGGGAGGTATCTAAAATTATCCCTTTTTTAATGTCAAAGCTTACCCCCATCGGGTGTTTACACTAGAGGTGATAAAATTAGCCCATGAAAATATGATCCTGCCAACCCTCTCAAGTTTGACCTGCTCATTTATTAGCTCAATCCATTTTAGCCCAACTCATTTTAGTCAATCTAAAAATTGGCTGATATGTAACCCAAATTGACCTAGAAACCTTGTCAAAGTACTTTCAAAAAGACTTTTTTTTTTGTTTGGTATGTTATATATAGCCATAATAAAGAAAAATTATTAAGTTTTTACAAAATTCTAAAAGAATAAACAAAGAACTAAAACTTAGTAAGGATTGAGCCGGTTAGATTATGACCCTCTTTTTAGCGCTTTTCAGCCTAAGTAACTTTTGATTGACCTGTCCATTCTATTAACTGAACACATTTTGACCCGCCCAAATTCAACCCAACGCGTCTATTTGACACCCCTAATTTACACCAAATCAATATATATGACATATATATTGTATATACGCTTTTTAACACTTAACTGTCGTTAGGTAAAAGAGCATTTCCACCTTCAATTTATTTGCTGATTTGTAAGATTAATTGTCTATCAAGTATAAATACTTTAGATGAATTATTTGAAGTATAATTTTGTAAGGAATATGGTCTGCCGAATTTTTTTATGGTGGGTGAGACATGTCATGTCATGTCATAGTTGTGTGAGGGTTTCATTAAAAACCTATCATTACAGACCCGCGTCGTCACTTTTTCACTGAAGACGCTCAGCGACCCTGTTCCATTTAGACACCGGTGTAGGTTATTCCTATTCCATTTAGACACACTTTTTTTTGCACCGTTATCGGAAAGAAAATCAACACCAAAGCAAGGCCACCTCGTCGTACATCCAACCACCAAAAGCCCCAATTTTTAATGGTCTAAAACTCCACGAATTTACAAATTAGTGAATTTACAATTAAAATGAGTTGGCACTGATTTAATTGAGTTGGCACAATTTAAATGAAATGACACAATTTAATTGGCCACTTAATCCAGCGAGAGACGATCGGTGTCGGTTTTGTTCCGATAACGGTGCAAAAAGGTGTTGTTCAAGTGGAACAGAATGACCCACCGGTTGTCTAATGGAACAAGTACACTTTTAGTGCTCGAAGTGAAGAAGTGGACGATCGCTGCGTGTTAACCGATAGGTTTAGCCTTTCATTAATTAACAAGTGTACATTTTGGGTCCCACTCCATATTAATTCTCCTTCTCACTTTACCCACCCCCTTCTTCCTATCACCCTAACAATGCCCCACCCATAATTTACACCAAGAATCCTTGATTACTCATCTCCATTTGCCTAAAGCTTAACAAAACATTAACTTTTTATGTTTTTTAGTTTGTTAACACGGCTCATTTAATTGCACAAATTTAAAAACACACTAAGACATTGAAAGAAGTATTAATTTTCTGAAAATTGTATTTTCGCAGTTAATTAATGAAAGTCATCTAAAAGGAAGAAGGATAATGACAAGAATAAAAATATTGAATTACTCTTAAGTATAAGTTATATCTGATAAACATCCATAAATAAAAGTAAAAAAGTAGGAGTCATTATGCTAACAGTTCATGAAAAGTGTGATTGTACATGATCATTTAGCCTTCTAATGTTGAGTTCTTTTAACTGCAAGTTTTCAAAGTATAAATTTATATGTAAGAATCAACTAAAAGATTACAACAAATAGTAAAAAAAAACCATAATTTTAAATATATAATGAGTTCAATTCTAAAAACCTTAAAAGTGAACGCATAAAACTTAAATCTTATATGCACCTCTGACTATCAAACATCAAACGGAGAAGAAAAATATATGCAAGAAAATTTTAAAAAATATGGTGAATAGAATAAATCCATGGCCGAAACCTATCTAGATGGAGCATCTTTCACTTATCCGTCTCAATTTAATGCCAAGCTTAATGTATAGAAAGTTGATTTAATTAATTTCCGAAACTAAATTAGATTAGATCAACTCAGTATTTTAAGATTAAAATTTAAATATTCAAAAGCTTTACAAAAAATACTACTCCCTAAGTTGCAATTTTTTTTCATCTTAATATGATGAAAAAATACATTTTAAAATGTTATTCAAAGTTCACATAATTTAAATTTTGAAAAACAAAATATATCACATAAATTGAGGTGAAAGGTGTATGTTTTTTTATGTAGGCGTTTATGACTTCTTTTCATTTCAGGATTTCATAAAAACGGTGCCAAAACTTACTTAATTAGTTGTCAGGATCCCGGTGTGCTCTTTCCTTTGTTTCTTTTGGAGAGTATTTGATGAATTTAAGTGTCTTTGAAAAAGGATGAAATTACTAAGAAAACGAATTAATTTTATAGTGTAAGAATGTTAGAAATAGAAGGTTAGGCCATAAATTATAAGGACTTTCGGTGAATAGAAATATTAAGGCAGGAAGAAAAAGTTTGTTTGAGTAAATAAGTAAAGCATCTGCTGAAGTCAAAAAAAAAAAAAAAAAAAAAAAAGGAAAGGAAAGCAGCTGGACCGAATGGAAAATGAAAGAAATAGAGAGAGAAATAAGGACTTTGGTCACTTTTTCTGAAAGTGGGACCCAAAGTTTCACTTGGCAAATTATGGGAGGAATCTCACACAAGTTTTGTCTGCCGCCTAATATTTATGCCTCACCCATCATAAAAAATTTCATGGTATGCCAATCCCCAACTAGGATATCTTTGCACCTTTAAGCATATCTCTCAAAGATTGTTGGATCTATCACTAGTATGTAGTACTCCTTTGTCTCAGGTATTTTGAGCCGGACGAAGTATTTTGTTTGGAAACTTACATAAATATGGCCAAAGCACACACTATCTATATACTTTGGCGGTATAGAGAGTGTATAAATATGTATAGGTAGATGCATTATATGTATAGGTATGTATAGTATGTATATTAAATATATACTATACACTATCTATACACTGTGTATATATTTTGTAAATTAAATGACCGAATTGTACTTGATTCTAATTTTCCCTATTATTTATACGAAAGGCCTTAAAATATTCCAAATATTTCTAACGTCCTTCCCAGCTGAAGTGCTGAACCCTTATGAACCATGCCCTATTAAACCAAATTCCCCTGAATGATAATAGTAGTAATATAATACTAGTATAGAAGGTGTGATTCCCTTAGCAATTCCATGCCTAGGAAAATAATTAGCTTGACCAAGATCTTTTATTTGAAATTCTGAGTGAAGAAATGATTTTACTTTGGATTGTTCATTAATATCATCCCCAGTAATTAACATATCGTCAACATAAACAGCAGCAATAGTAGTCTTGCCTTCAATCTGTCTGAAAAAACAATGAATAATCATTCAAAGAAGAACTATAACCTTTGAAAGTAAGGGTTCCATTGAGAATGGCATACCACTGCCGTAGGCATGCCGCAATCCATAAAGGGATTTTTTAAAAGACAAACATGATGAGGTGAGGGAGGTGATAAGCCTGCTGGAAACCTCATATAAACCTCTTCCTGTAAATCACCATGCAGGAAGGCATTATTAACATCCAACTGGCATAAATTCTAATTTTTTTTTTTTTTTACTGCAATAGCAAGTAAACACCTAATAGTTGTCATCTTTACCACCGGAGAAAAAGTTTATGTAAAATCAATCCCTTCTCTTTGTGTATCACCCCTGCTAACTAAACGAGCCTTGAATCTTTCCAATGATCCATCTGATTTGTACTTGACTTTATATACCCATTTGCATGGGAGAGCTTTCTTTCCAGTAGACAAAATAGCAACTTCCCAAGTTTTGTTAGCCTCAAGTGCCTCAAATTCCTTGGCCATAGCCTCTTGCCAACCAGGGTGTAACATAGCTTGATAATAAGAAGTAGCCTCAGAAATATAAGATGAAGAATTAAGCAGGGACTGATTTGTAGAAGACAAAGCAGAAAAAAGGAGTACAATAGGATCAATAGGTGCAGAAAAACAAGAGTCATTGAGTTTGGTGGTTAAGACAACAGAGTTACAAATATAGTCATTTAGATAAGAGGGTTGAGTTCTAAGTCTACTAGATGTCCTAGTAGGAGGAGCTGGTTGAGGTGAGGGAGGAGGTGTAGGTGAAGGAGCAAGGTGAGGTGAAATAGGTGGAGGAGATGGGATATATAGGAGAATCTTCATTAGAAACAGTGTGAACGGAAGGGACTGGATATGGTGGAGAAGTATCAAGTATAGGAAGTTCAAAAGGATCAGTATCTGGGAAAGAGTGAGAATTAGAAACTGGGATAGGAAAAAGAAGTTGATGATTTGAATTAGGGGAGAAAGGAAAAACTGATTCATGGAATTTAACATTTCTGGAAACAAAAACCTTCAAAGTGTTGAGATTGAGAAGCCTATATCCCTTTTTATTGAAAGGATATTCCAAGAAAACACTAGAAATGGACCTAGGATCAAATTTAGACCTTAATTGAGATATAGTGCAAGCATAGACAAGGCAATAAACTTTTAGGTAACTGGTAGAAGGAGGTTTACCAAACAAAATTTCATAAGGAGTTTTAAACTTGAGTACTCTAGAAGAAAACCTATTGATAAGAAATGTTGCAGTGAGCATACCACCCCAAAAACTCACTGGCAACTTTGATTGAAATAAAAGAGCTCTTAGAGTCTCTAGTAAGTATTTGAGTTTCCTTTCAACAACTCCATTTTGTTGAGGGGTGCAAACACAAGTAGTTTGATGGATGATACCCTTAGAAGAAAAAAATTCTGAAATTTCCAAACTGCCCCCAAGTTCCATAGCATTGTCATATCTTATAATTTTAACCTATTTTCCAAATTGTCTCTCTGTCATTGCTAAAAACTGCTTAAGAATAGTGAAGGAATTTGATTTAGTGGAAAGAAAAAAGTCCATGTACCTCTACTAAAATCATCAACAATGGTAAGAAAATATTTATATCACTCATGAGTTGGTACTTTGTATGGACCTCAAGTGTCTGTGTGAATTAAATCAAACACATTAGTGGTGGTAATAGAACTTTGTTGAAAGGGTAATTTAACTTGTCTAGCCTTAGCACATATTTCACAGGAATCCAAAGAGTGATTTGCAGAAGAATATGAAATAGAAGAGACGTTTTTCATATTACTAAAAGGCAAACGCCCTAAACGATTGTGCCAAAGGCTTACATCATTGGAAAGACTAGCAGAACAAGAGACTAAACTAGATAACAGTCTGCTTTGATTACAAGGAGTAAAAACTGAATTGGAAAAACTATTGATCCCTAATGAACTAGTAGTACTGGAACATGAGCTGGACTTGGTAGTGTGAAGAAGATACTCCTTCTTAGCCTCCCCAAGTAGCATTGACCTCTTCATTGAAGGGGCCTGCAAAACAGCACCAAAAGAAGTAAAGAGTAGGAAACAATCAACTCTAGTACAGATCTTATGAACTGAAAGAAGGTTACACCTAAAACTAGGAACAAAAAGAACATTTATGAAAGTGAAATTAGGCAGAATTTTGACACTACCTGCCTGAGTGACTTTGATCCTTTGAGAGTTAGGTATATTAACATAAACAAGATTAAGAAAAGTATGAAGATTGAATAAAAGGTTTGGATCATGGGTCATATGCTCATATGTCATTGAATCCAAGATCCATATGATAGTTTTAGAAGAGGAAAAAGAGTGAGAAAGAGTTTTAGCTATACCAGCACTGTCGGCAGAGATATTGACCTCAGAAATTGATTCACCTTGATTTCCTACTTTGGACTGCTGAAATTGTTGATATACGTGACACATGTTTTGATATTGCTCTTGTGTGAATGACTGATTTTCTGCATCTCCACATGTGATAGCTGCATTTCCCTGAACCCCAATTTGAAACTTCTTTCCTTTAGTAAACTTAAAATTTGGTGGAAATCCAATTAACCTGTAGCATTTTTCTGCCAAATGTCTAGATTTCTTACAGAAAGCGCAGAACATGTTGCTCTTGTTTGCTTCAAATTAAACCCTCCTGTATGAGTTAGTAAATTTCTGCACAATTTCTGCACTCCATATTGCTGCCTTGGTGGCCATCAAAGCTGATTCAATGGGGGTGTTGAGAGGTATGAATTTCTCTTTGTTTTTCATCATGAATCAACAAAGAGTATGCCTGATTAATACTTGGCAAGGGTGAGATCATCAAGATGTTGCCTCTAACATTGGCATAAGTATCATTCAGCCCCATCAAGAACTGAATGAGTCTGCCATCCTGATGAGATTTGTGAGTCCTGTCCTTTCCTCCACAAGAACAGTCATAAGTACAATGAACACAAGTGTTCAAACTGTCCAACTTATCCCAAATTCTCTTCACCTTAGTATAATATCCAGCCACATCTAAATTTCCGTGAATCAAATCACTTAGTTGTTACACCCCATAACTTATAACTAAGGTTAGATGTGTATCGTTAGAGTTTTAGTAGAAAACCTGAAGGTTTGGAAGTTTACGAAAATGGTTGACAGGCCTACTTCGGGTAACTGTAACCCCTTGATTTGAGAATTTGGGAAATGGGCCTTAATGAAAGTTGTAGTACGTAGAAATACCTTTCCATCCATGTAAAGATTAGGCCAAACAGAAATCGGGTCAAGGAGATAAGAGCAACACAAATATGCTGGCAGAGCACGACCATCGCAGTGCAAGCATCACACGGGGATAGCTTCTCTGACCGGGGTGGTATTCTTTTTAGGCGATGGGCGTGCGTCAAAAGCCCATCGCGCGTGGGCTATAATTTCGAGTCAAAAGTCGGGTTTTTGCGTTTTAACTTATATTTAAGCTTAGGGAATTATTCCCTAACACCCCCTAATCACAAAAAAAATGTTCCAAGGCTATAGAGAATAAGTCCCAAGCCTCAAAACCCTCCAAAGTAAGTTTTTCCAACGATTCTAGCATAAATTCAATTCCTTAATGCCCTTTTAATGTGATTAAACTCTTCTAATCCATAGAACCTTGCTGAGACGTTATCTTTGGGGCGTGGAACCATAGAAATTCGAGTTCAAAGAGTTGAACATCTAAAAGGTATCATCTTTATCCCTAAATTTATTATAGCATTAGAGTTATGATTATAAACCGTGGAATTCTTGAGATAAGTTAATGGGCTTTGATAAAGGGAATCGTATGAACTATTGTTTGGGATGGATTGTTGACTTAGGGTCATAATAACCATATGAGTGATGATGAATGATGTTGATTATGTCTATTTGAGATTGTAGAATCACTAGAAACAAGAGGGAGGGAATTGGGTGTAGAAACACCATTAATAAGGGCTATGAAGCTTTATGCGCATAAGGTGTTTGATAAAATGCCTAAGTGACTAGAACTTGAGTATTAGTGCTAATATTGGTTCCTCTTGATGTAAATTGCCATAGATTTTTACTGAAAGAGGTGACGAACGTTGAGATACACTTAAAAGGTCGGAGTTAGGGTATGTGAGGCTAGCTCTCTATGTTGGGAATGCTTATGATTCTTCCTACGCCTCGTTCTTTTTTTTACTATTACGAATTGCCTCATAACGTAGTTATGCCTTAGTTCCATGAATAGTTGTAGAACTTCTATTCTCTAGATGACATAGCTTCAGAATTTGTTCATGATCATCACTCCGAATGTCATGAACTCAGTGCGTAATCAAGCTAGACTCGTGTTTGATATTCCATGAGTCTCAACCATGAAAACTCAGTATATTATCATCAATTATTGCCTTAAACTCCATAATTAATATCTATACATGTCTCAGTTCAGTTATGTTCAGCATTCCAGTATTATGCTTATCAATATGTCTCTCAGTTCCTTAATGTGAATTGCTTAATGTTCAACACCTATATTTGGGCCTAAGGCCACAGTTTATGTATACGTATACTTGGGCTAGAGGCCACACACTTGTGCACTTATTTTGGGCCTGAGGCCACAAATTATTATTTCAGCTAAATAGGTGATTCACTATTCAAAACAGGAAGTATTCTTGACTTTACTTCTCTATCTCAGTCCAGCTATCATCATGTTTAGTTTCAATTTCAGTAACTCTATACATTATTGTTTTGGGTTGCCCTTTCCCTGAGCACCCCACAACTATTTATTTCTTTTAGTTGCAGTGCAATTCAAATGTACTGACGTCCCTTTGTCCGGGGTCTGCATCTCATGATGCAGGTAACAATTTATAGGTTGACGACTCTGCTTACTCGGACATCTCGTATTAGCTATCGGTGAGCCCCAGTCTTTTGGGGCATTATCATTCTTTTCAGTCCTATAGTATTTCAGTTAGTCAGGTATGTCGGGGCCTTATCTCGGTAAACAGTCAGTGCTTCAGTATTCTTTAGAGGCTTCGTAGACTACAGTCCAGTCAGTCATATGTTAGCGGGCTTTGATATGTTAGCCTTGTCACCTATTCACTTATACTCTTAGACTTTTCAGTACTTTTCGCATTTATAGTATTTCAATTACACTATTTAGTAGATCAGAATGTTGTTCATTTATATTCTGCTATTAGTTATACCACATGTTGATCCATCCAGCCAGTTGGTTCACTAGGTCACATGCAATCAGGCACCGAGGCTCGTATTACGCCCAGGCCATGGTTCGGGGCGTGACATTAGTTTCTTATGTAATTGGAAGAGTTTGGCACCATTGCATTGGCCAAATCTATCCTCAAATTCTTTCCAAATATCCTTAGAAATCTTTAAATAAAGTACACTTTATGCTATTTTCTTTGAAAGTGAGTTGAATAACCATGAAATAACCATATCATTGCATCTATTCCACGCTTTGTAGGTGGAACAAGTAGCAGCAGGTTCAGAAAGACTGCCATCAATGAAACTGAGCTTGTTCTTTGCAGAAAGTGCTATGACGACTGCTCTGCGCCAGCCTCCATGACTCTTTCCATCAAAGATTGAGTTGACAAGAATCATCCCTGGTGAATCAGAGGAGTGAAGGTAAAAAGGGTGAGAAGCTTCACTGTTTTGAGAGGTTTGAACAGTGGTGTTAGTATTTTCAAGTGTGGACTCATCAGTAGTAGCCATTGTTGATTGAGATTAGAAGAAATAGAGGTTTTGAAGAAAAGAAATGGATCGAGTTTCCTTTGCTTACCATATTGCAAATGAAGTAAAGGATGAAGAATTTTCTTCTGTGTATTTCTTAATCAGACTGTACAAATATTTATACAAGGCAAAAGAATAAACGATTTGTTACTACTCTACAGCTGTCCCATTTCCTATTGGTCATCTAATAACTAATTAATGATGAATACAAAATAATATCCGCACCTAAGTCATATACGTGTACAAAATTAGAACTCTCTCGAATGTATTTTGAGACAGCTGTATTTGTTTCCTAATCGACGGATGAGATTTAATCATCACGGCTTGATGAGATAAAAAGCCCAGATCTCTCTAGGTGAAGAATTCTAAAAAATTGATAATCACACTTACTTTTTTGGGGAAAAGGAGGAGTAGAATTCCAAAAAAACATGTTCTTCATCCCTAGCTATCATGTTTGAGCACATGTTTCTTCCATATAGAGCTAGGTTATGTGCAACAGCGTTTGCTTCATGATATATTTGTCTGACTTGTGCTTGTCCCATCGCTTTTAAGAGGAATCTGCAATCATTTAAAATATTAAAGTAAGTGTGATTATCAGTTTCATTTAATAAGTGTGTCAATACCCGAGAGTCTATCTCCACTGCCGGGGGGAACAAATTTTTTGTGAATGCCAATTCAAGTCCCTTGGATAGGGACACAATCTCTGCATGAAGAGGGGAGTGTGCGATAATGCAACTTGCAAAACCCTCCTTCGATTGTCCATTTGAGTTGCGTATGACTCCACCAACACCTCTGATGGTGTTGTTTTGTTTGGAAGAACCATCTATGTTAAGTTTATAGTGGTTGGCTTCAGGAGGGTGCTACTTGATATTTATAATAGTTTTTTATGGTGTGTTGTGGTTGTGGTTTTCAGCCAGGTAGTGGTATTCTACGGCCATGTTAAGCGTTTTATTGGTTTTGATGTTGAGTGATGTATGGTTGAATATATTGTTGTTCCTATTTATCCAAAGCTTCCAAAGGGTGATGGGGATGAGGGATGTCATGGGTATTGTGTGGTTGTTTAGACTGTTAGTAGTGTCGTCACTGCAGCAGGAATCTCTAATCCTTTTTTGATAGTGGTCCTCAGGTGGTGTTTGAATGCCAAGGGCATCCCAAATTGGTCTTGATTTTGTACATTGGAAGAGTATATGGTGGATGGTTTCTGTCACTCCGGCGTAGTAGAAACAAGTAGGGACTTGTAAGATTGATCTTTTATGGAGAAGTTCTGCTGTAGGTAGGCGTTGGTGGGCTATAAGTCAAAGAAAACATCTATATTTATTTTGGCACTGGATTTTCCAAATCCAAGTGTAAAAGGGATCGGGTGGAGGTGGTTGTTTTAGGTGGTAGTTGAGTGTGTAAGCACTCTTAGTCGTGAAAACACCATTTCCAGTTTGGTTCCAGAAGAAGGTGTCGAGGGTGTCATTCAAGGGGATGTAATTATTCTTGATAACATTGGAAATGGTGGTGGGTAAGTCGTAGCCAGGAGTATCGAGGTTAATATTATTGTCTTGGATTAGTAGATTAAGTGTACTAGAGTCATCTTTTCTTTTTAACGGACCTTGGATTAGGTTTCTAAGATTTGTTGATGGCAAGAACCAGTTATCATTTCAAACACTAATTTTTGTTCCATTACCAACATTCCAGGAGATACCCTTATTAAAGAGCGTATTCATTTTTGTAAAGTTTTTCCAGATGTAGGAATCAGCGGTAGTATGAGTATAGGTGGTGTTGTGCCTGTTGTCGTGATATTTACTTAGCAGGGTTTTTGCCCAAAGAGTTTGGGGATTTTTCTTTAATCTCCACAGCGTGGCTAAAATAAGGGAGTGGTTTTTTCCTGTAGCTTTATGTAATCCCAGTCCTCCATTCTCCTTAGGGGTTGTGACAGTGTCCCAATTGATACGATGCATTTTCTTTTTGTCTGGAGTGGAGCCCCAAAGAAAATTTTGTTGAATTTTGTCAATGGCTTTTCTTGTGTTAGCAGGGAGAATGTTTAGTTGCATAGAGTGGACGAGGATGGTAGAAAGGACAGATTTCGCAAGGGTGGCCCTGCCAGCTAAACTTAACTGTTTAGCTTTCCAGCCTTTCAATTTGGCGTTCATTCTATCTAAGATGTATTAGTAATCAGTTTTTTTAGGGCAGTTAGTGGTAATCTTAAACCCAAGGTATTTTCCAATATTATTGGTTTTTTTTAATAGTTAGAATTGTGGCGAGGTTGTCAGCAGTCCTCTGGCTAACGTTATTGGAAAAAAGGACTTTTGATTTGTGGAAGTTGATTCGTTGACCAGAATGAGAGGTAATGTGGTTGAAGGTGTTGATAATGGTGTACGCATTTTTGTTGTCAGCTTTTGTGAATAGGAAGAGGTCATCTGCAAAGAGTAAGTGGGAGATTGGGGTGCCTGATTGACTTATTTTGATGGGGTTCCAGTTTAGGATATCAACCTGGTGGTCAATGCATCTAGTGAGAGCTTGCATGCAGATTATGAATAGGTAGGGGGAGAGGGGGTCTCCTTGCCTAATGCCTTGAGTAGGTTGGAAGAACTCTATAGGCTGGCCATTGACAAAGATAGAGGTGGAAGTAGTAGTGATACAGTTCATTATTAGGGTAATTAGTGGGTTTGGGAAGTTAAGATCACATAGGCATTTCTGATGAAAGTCCATTCTAGCCTATCGAAAGCTTTTTCAAGGTTTATTTTTAAGATCATTTTTCCACCTTAGCTAGTAGTTTTGTTAAAGGAGTGTACTGCCTCTTGGACAATAATAACATTATCTACCACTCTTCTTCCTGGTATGAAACTACACTGATTAGGGTTGATGATATGTGTTGACACCTAATTTTCACCTCATAAGATGCGTATTTTAATTCTCAAAATTCTCGAGTCAAAGACGGAGCAAGGTTGCACCTTCAAAATTTTAAAATTTCAAAATCCCGAGAAAATGGCAAAAATTGGCATTTAATTAATTATTCTATAAAAATTGACAATTGCAAGAAAATTACGAGTTATTTATTTTCGTAAATATAATTCTAAAAGAAAGTACATATTCCGCTCCGTTTAACTCGGGAAAATTATTAATTAAAGACGACGTATGAATTACCGCTCATTTTTACCGCATTTGTTTTCATTTTTTAAATATTGCTCAAAAGTATATCAATATTGGGCTCATTTTGAAGCTCGTATTTTAAAACGACGTATTATAATTTTTATCTTGTCAAAATATTATTTTACGGAGGGCATTTTAAGCTAATTAATTTAAACTATATACTATGTTTTAAAAAATATGTATTATATTTTTAAAAGGGGGGAAGTAAATAATATACTTACTCCCCCCTCTTCTTTTCACGCGTCATTACACTACTTTGGTTTGCCCTAATTTTTTTACCCTAATTTCATCTCTCACTTTGAGAGAGAACTGTGGCGGCTAGGGTTTGCCCTTGCTACCACCACTGCGCCACCACCTTAGGTATTGCCCCGACGACCTTTGGGGAGGAACAACCGCGTCATTTAGGCGGTGTGATATGCCATGGGCGGGGTTATAGAACCCTTAGCCATCTTGTGCTATCACACCAAACGCCAAATAACGATTAGGGTGGTTATCCCTCAAGGATCCTCGTCATTGAGGACAAGTGTTGTCCTTTTTCTTCCAACGTTTGGATTTGTACGCGTTGGTACAATTTATTTTGGATTTTTGTTCTGGTTTGTACTATTTTGATCCTTGTTGTTGTACAATTTGCGAAAATTTAGGGATTCTAGTACGATTTAGTACAATGTGCTGTATTTATTTTGTCATTACTTGTTTGAATTTGATTTTTGTGATGAAGTGGGGAATTTAGGGGGGGAAATTTTGTTAGGGAAAGGGGAATCTTCCATTTTTCTATCCCTAAAATCGATTTTTTGTAGGATATAAATAAAAAGGGGTTGTGACATTTTGAGGGATCCTTTTTTCTGATTTTTACCTCATACCATTTGACTGATAGGGTTTGGGAGTTTTTTTACAATCTGTCTAAAACTTCACTTATATACATACATTACAAAAAATATATAGAGATACTACAATATACTATTATGATATAGAAGATATTACTCGAAAATACTAAAGGATATTCTGAAAATCAAGAAGAAAAGATTTTGCAAAAGGGTTTTGAGTGCTGTTGTTGAAGAACATTGATTCAATCTTCTTTTGATCTTTTGGTTGCCCCACTAAAAGGTAACACTCCATTTTAGTTCATTCTATTCCTATCTTTAGCTTACCCTATGTATTAACTTGTGAATGATTGTTTGAAAGTTGTTTTTAAGATACTGTTTTATGAATATAGTTGGTATATGCATGTTGATGATTTGTTCATAATAATATGAAGGTTGTTTGTTTGTGAATGATTGTTTGAAAGCTGTTTTTTTTTCAGATACTATTTTATGTATATAGTTGGCATATACATTGATGATTTGTTCATAATAATATGAAGGCTGTTTGTTTGTTGAATGATTTGTTCTTGATAGTATAAAGACTGTTTATTTGCTGTTTCAATGAGCTTACCATGTTATTGAGTTATAATAACAGCATAATGAACTTTAGGAGGATTCTGAGTATTAGTGTTAGGTATTAAGGTTTAAAACAAGTTAAAAATGAAGTAGGTTTTGACTTTGGTTCTTGGTTACTAAATTTAAGATGCCGGAGCTGCCTTCTTCCATTTTTATGATTATTTAGTTATGATTCTGTGGTTTTGAGCACTTCTAGTGTTACTGTGGCAACTTTTGGTTCATTCTTTTGATTTGTTAAAGGGTTTTGAGCAAAATGTGGGCTATTGATCTGATTTGTAGTTAAAGTTAATGTTTACTGTCCAAAGCTGTATAGAACTTTGAAAAATAAACTTATGTTTCTCATGTTCATTGTTAAAAATTGAAACCTAGCCCACATGATGTCTTGAAATGATTCTAAAAATGGCTAAATAATCTTAAAATAAGAGCTAGTTTCTATAAAATGAACTTAAGCTTTATTCTCCCTTTGAAGTGGTCTGTTTTGGGTATCTTTCTGAAGATTTTTGAAGTCTGTTACCTGTTTAGATCTATATGGTCCTCTAGGATCAATTTAGGTTTAAAAAGATCTTGAAATCCTGAAATGTAGTGCTTGTGTTGTGTTGTTAACATATATTGGAATGAAGAAGGAGTTTAAATCTCTGATTGCTTGCTGTATTTGTATTTTTGAACTAGTCCTTTCCTTTTAAAGTCTGATTCTTTTCAATATGTTCTTGTAAAAAGAAAACTTCCAAGTCCCTCTAATCCTCCTATTTTTAAACTAAGTAACTCAAGGACTGCTTTGCTCTTATGAATACATTTTGCCATCCCTGTACTTTGCTAAGTATTTTAAAAGTGAAAATGATCTCATCTACCTGCTTTGTGAATCTTGAAATAGTTAAGTGTGGATTAAAGCCTCCAAAATTGGAATATCTGTTAAAAATGAGAACTTGATGAGTTTGTAACCTGTCTAGTTTATTCATCAGTGTGACTTGAGTCTTATTTGGTCTTGTGTGTATACTAGCCACTTGTCCAAGGCATTATTGATATGCTCAGTGAGCCTGTTTTGATTAAGTAACCTCCAAACATCCTTTTGTTTGTCAAACTATGTAGAAACTAAGGAAGACTAGGTTTAACCTTAAAAAGAGAAGTATGGAACTAAGCAAAGAAGTGATTTAGGTCCTACCTCCCTTTCTTTCCTATGTTTTGATTCTAGAACTTGAATATATGTATTTCCCTACACATTGTTGGACCATATTAAGTTCCTAAGAAGTGGTTATGACTAGGCTGTCTTTTAAAAGACTTGATTCAAACTTGTAAGGCTGGTGACATCTAATGTGGTGCTAAAACTGAACCTAGAACTGGCTTAGTGAAACTATCTTTCTTTGAAATGCTTTGAAAATGTGGTTATGAGATCCTTAAATGTGCTTTGAAAATCCAAGTATTTGGTTTGTTGCCTTATGAGTTTTAAACTTGAATTCTTGTTTTCTTTTGAACAACTGTGTGGTTATGATATTTTTTGAAGATGAAGACTGGTGATTTATGAGATTGTTTCTGCTTTGTATGAATATTTTTTTTTTTTGGTCCTTCCTTGGTCCTGTTGAGTGTCCATTAAAAGTTTGAGTTGATTTTGGATTTGGCTTGTGGATTTTGGAACTTGTTGGAGATTATGGCAACTGCTGGTAGAGTATATGGCTTTTTGAAATAAGAACTTGAGTGAGAAGGTTAGTTCTAGAAGGTCTATGTCACTTGTTGTTTGTATTGTTGATTTCTGAGAGTTTGAGAATCATTTTGAACCTTACATATGTTGTCAATGCTGATTTTGTCAAGCTGATTAAAAGGTTGGAAGTGTAAGGAGTTTTGGAAGCTTAATTTCCTGTTTTTAAAGCTAAGTATAATAGGTCTGAATTAGTACTTGTGGAACTGTTGTGTGCTATTTGTGGAATTGGTTTTTTTTCTTCTTTCATTTGTCCATGTCAAAAGGCTCTATAATAAGTTGTTTTTGAGACATGTGTCCTCTGGATTTGAGCCTTGAGGATCACAATTTTTGGGGAATTTCCATCACCTAGAGTTTAAGTGTACAGAAGAGTTGAAGCCAAACCAAAAATGTTTTTTAAAAAAAAAAAAAAAGTGACTAAGAATAGGGTCTGTATTTATGTGAACCATTCCCTTGGCTATTTGTTTTGATTAACCCTGTGACTTGTGCATTTTGTTCTCCCTTCCCTGCTTGTTTGAATTATGCCATATCATGCACCATTTGCATCCCTTTGGACTTTTGGGATTTTTCTTTATCACCTCTAACTTGAATTTCCTTTGTTTGAAACTTGCATTAACCATTTTTGATCTACATTTATGTCCTTAGTCCATCTGTGTCATCCTGAGAATAAAAACTGGGATTAGATCACATCTGAGACCTTTTGTTAGCACCTTTAGAGGACCTACTATTGCTAAACCATTTGTATAACTTGCATTGAACTTTGACTAGTAAGACTGAGAATCGGGGACTATTTTTGAACTTGTAAATTACATCATTTGACATCTTGATCATGCTTTGAGCTAAACTGGTTCCCTGAATTTGTAATCTTATTTCTGTGACTTCTTGTTTGGTAATCAAAGACTAAATGAACTTGACATCAATTTAACTTATTGATTAGTTTAAGAATACCTTTCTGAACTAGTTTAATCCACTCACTTGGCTCATTGACTCCCGATTTCTTAAAACTGGAACTAGTATACGGCTCTTGCATTGTCTTAACTATGTCTTAAGTATTGGTTTGGCACTCCCTTCCCGTCTATCCTTTCCTTTGCATTACTGCTACTTGCCTGGTCACTTTGAATTCCCTCCTTGGTCCTTTATTTGTGGTGTTGTTGCCTCTATGCTACTTGACCCCCATAAGCCTTGCCCTATCTAACTGATGACTTGTAAACTGAGACTTCCAACACATTACCTTGCTTGCTTTGCAATTGGATATCTTCTTCGACTTTGTTGTCATTATGGGATTAACTTTTGTGACATGACTGGAGTTTGGTTAGGCCATTATGGTTCACCTAGTTGTTCTTGGAAATTGTTTGACTCTGCCATATCTTTGAAAGCCCTAGCTTTGCTAAAATTAATGATAAAAATGTGAATTATAGTAGTCTTAAAATGAGACCTTTTGGATCTATACTTGTATTGACTACTAGTATTTGAGATTACAATCTTTGTTTTTGCTCTCTATGTGTATATAATAAGTATATTGTGTATATTTGGGCTTGCACACTTGGTTTAATCCTGAGAATAGCTCGGCTTGGGCCATTTCTGGGCCATCCAGGCATGAACAGTTTATTTATTGTGGGCTTCCTTTATTGATTAATTCTGATCAGCTTCATTTTTTATATCTGGGCTTGGCCCAACATTGGTGTAATTAATTATTTTTCTGGATACGTAATGATTGTCTTCAATTTAAATTCTTGTGTTTAGTTTAGTTTATGGGTGTATTCTAATGTCGTGTATGTCCTTTGCCTCGTTGTCCATCCAAAACCCGTTGGGGCCCACTAACCTATCTAGATTGAGTCAACCCAACTTGGAGCGAAATGGAGCATATGTTGGAATTAAGACGAATCCAATTGCATAAACATTTTCCTTTTGGGCTTGGTCTGCCCAAATTCTCTATGTCCCTTAATTACGTACTTTAAATTATTATTTGCGTAATTATTATGTCAATTAGAACCCTTATGAGATTGTCATATTTTAAAGTCGCCAAAAGGAATTTATTATAAAAGTCGAGACTAATTTTGGGGCATTGATGCAAACTTGGGACTGATGTGAATAAAAGGACCAAAACTGCCGATTTTTATGAAATTTGGGACTGATTTGAACATTTATGAAACCTGTGGACTTATGACATATGGACTGATTTGGACCAATATTCAAAACTTGTGGGACTAATTGTGATTATTTAGACTTAGACTAAAAAAAAAATTGACTAAAACTTAGCAAAAGATAGAATAAAAAATGGACTATATATGTAGAATACTATATGGACTATAATAGTATGCCTAAATTATTTTCTTAAAAACTATTTTTCTATACTTTAGAAATATTTTTTAAAACTATTTTTTGGGTGGACTTACGTAGAGTCCTACTTAGGCTAAGAGCCTTCAGGTACTAGCCTAAGTGTTCTAGTCCGACACTCTAAATGACCAATTTTGGGTGAAATTTTACCACTTTTGTTTCTTGAAACATGGTATATTTTGTGAATGACTCTTTTGTTGCGGAAATATAAGCCGAAACATTTTTTTTACCATAAACAGTTTATATCTACAAAGGCATACTATTAGAACCCGTAGGTCAACCGTATTTTACGGATCCTTAATACCGGGTGCCTAATACCTTCCCCGGGAGATCACCAGAACCCTTACTTATACTTTGGTTAGATTAGGATTCTTTTAAAATTTAACCGTTTTGAATGAACCATTTTCGAACTGTTTTTCCTAGTTTCCTAAAAATTAGGTGGCGACTCTAAAATAAGTCCATTTAGAGTACCATCCATGTAGAAGTATATTTTTTCCTTTTTCCCGGTATGATTGACAACTGTACTTCCCCGGGACACTTTCCTTTTTAAATAAGGCAAGTGCAAATACGAATTAAAAAAAAAAATAGAACCGCTACAATATGATGAAGGTGAGGCCTGATACGGTTGATAATAATCTTTGTAATAGTCTTGTAAATGGTGTTGCATAAACTGATGGGCCTATAGTGAAGTATAGTGGAAGGGTTTTTTTATTTTTGGTATTAGGGTAACTAGTGTACGATTGATGTTTTCCAGTATTTTGAGGGTGGAAAAAGCATTCATGCATGTAGTGGTGACAGCATCTTTCATTTCCTCCCAGTACTTTGGTAAGAAGATAAGGTGTAGGCCATCAGGGCCTGGTGCTTTTAGGGGTTTGAAAGAATTTATTGCTTTCTTGATTTCATCAGAGGCTTGATAAGAAGGGTCTGGTCTGTGTCAGTGAGGATATTTAATTTGCTGGGGTAGGGGGTAGATATGGGATAGCTAGTGAGTTCCGTGGTGTAAATGGATATAAAGTTATTGGTGATGATATTTTTATAGCAGTTAGATTATAAGTCCAATTACCTACATAGTCATTTAGTCCAAGGATTCTATTTTTCCCGCTCCTCTGAATTGCGGAGATGTGGAAGAATTTAGTATTAGCATCTCCTTCGTTTAACCACTGAACTCTCAATTTTAGTTTCCAGAATTCCTGTTCATGCTTAAGGATGATGTTAGTTCGGCTATGAGATGGTCTTCTAGGTCATGGTGAAAAGCTTGCTTGTGAGACTCATTCCTTTTTTGGATTCCTTCAATTCTAGAGAGGAGGTTTTTTTTTTTAATTTTTGAAAATGTTTCCAAAAGTGTTTTTTGTTTCAATAGTCAACGTGTTTAGTGAATGAGTCAACAAGACTAGAGTAGTGAGGGTTATTAGTCTAGTGTGATTTAGTAATGTTTTTAAAATCAGGGTGATTAAGCCACGTGGTTTCTAATCTGAAAGTGGTTTTGGGTTTACTCATAGGTCTAGTTAGATTTAGCAGGATTGGGCAGTGATCCGAGTGGGTACGAGGTAGGTGCGTAACAGTGGCATCCCTAAAAATTCTTAACCAATCCGAGTTCGCAAAAAACTTGTCTAGTCTTTCCAATATTATGTTATTCTTATTCTTTCTTTTATTAGTCCATGTGTATTGACTACCTATAAACCCTAAGTCAATCATATCAATATTATTTAGGCACTGCACAAAGGCGGCTGCCCTTTTATTATTAATAAGGTTTCCCCTATATTTTTCAGAGGCGGAGCACACTTCATTAAAATCACCACACAGCAGTCAATGAATCTGATTGTGGGCCCCAATAGTTTGGAGATTGTTCCATAATATTTTCCTGTTGGCGTATTTAGTACTAGCATGAACTAAGGATATCATACAGGGGGAGGAATTTTCACTAACCTGCACATTGACCTATATTTCTTGGTCAGTGACTGCGACTGGATACATGCTCAGCTCATCACTTGTCCACATGAGCACGACCCCGCCGGAGTAGCCATCTGCAGCTATATCAAACATGTTAGTGAAACCCACTGCATGCATGAGTGGGTAGTGGTTTGTCATTTTTGTTTTGGTTAAGCATATTATAGCGGGATTATTCCATCCAACAATAGCTCTAAATTTTCTTTGAAAGTCCGGGCTATTACAGCCGCAACAGTTCCACAATAAGACTTTCATTTGGGATTCATAGTGTATGATGGAACTCCCTCCTGGGGCTAGCAACATCTCGAGGTGAGAGAGCAACGGATGCGATGTCCCCTTTGTCATTGGAATGTCAGATTCCATCAGTGTAGGTAATATTAGCACAGGATATTTGTGTATCAAAATTTGTCGGTACAGCCTGATATTGAGTGCCACTCTCAGTACCTCTTTTGGCACTGTTATGAGGAATCGTCTTTCCTCGTTTTCGTGGAGCGTCAGGGATAGAGATTCCCCTAGTGTTATGTTTTGCACTATTTGTTCTAAGATGTTTTCTCCTAGCCATTGTCCAGTTCTCTGATGGGTCTGTTGTAATTCCTCCATAAAGCCGGATGGCAAGAGTTGTGCTTAAATCTATTGTTCCTCCGCCTCCTCGATCTCCTGGTCCTCCATCTCTTGGTTTTCCATTTCCACTAGCTGTGGATGCAGTTGTTCTGGGCCTAGCTCCGGAACTACCTGGTTGTCATCGTAAAGTAATTCTGGCAACTGTGGGAGTTGCTCTGTTGATAAGGCAATGAGCTCAGATGTTGGTCTGAGCTTTGGGGGTTCGGAGCATTGTCCCCCATGTTATGTTGTTGTGCCTAGTTGTTGCATCCGTTGAACAGGCTCAATTGGTGAATGATCTCCAAAGCTCCGATCTCTTGGACCTGTAGGATCTGAAGAGCCGTTTGGGTTTGCATGTGGGAGTAGATCCCTTGGTTGACCATATCACACCCCCGTCTTACTAGGATGTGATGGGCACCCGACCCCGTATTCGAAGTCGAGCGAACCCGTGGACTCCTATTACAGACATACTTCTAGGGACTCTTAATCAAATACAATGATAAATACAGTAAGGGCTTTCAGAAATGTTCTTTTTCGTTATTCTCAAATCACACAAAACTTAAAATATATGGAACTTATCATACAACACAAAGGGCACATCGGCGGATGGGGCCGCCTACAAAACTGACATCTTATACCCACGACTCTGTCTGCAAAGTCTCTAACAAACAATCAGAAGACATTGCACACACACTCTGACTCGGCAGCACTCCAGGAACAAAAGGAGCTTGCCAATGCCGCTGGAACATCTTCTATAATGTCTTCTAGCCATCTGGGTGCACCTGCGCGGCATGAAACGCAGCCCCCGAAGAAAGGGGGGGTCAGTACGGAATATGTACTGAGTATGTAAAGCATAAAGTGCAATAAATAGAATCATAATGCGAGCAGAGATAGAAAATAAGCGCAATAACAGAAGTATCAAAATGCTTACTCGTAAAACATAGGTAATGCAAGTCAAAACATATGCCATATCCGGCCCCATTATGGGACTCGGTGAACAGAACGTGGTCGCCACCCCGTCACTGGCGCCACAACACAGCATAACTCCAGAGTAGGGAATATCTCCGTAACATATCATATCATATCACAACATATCAGATGGCCATATCATGTCATATCATCGAATATCAGAATGTGTGTACATGGCACAGCATACTCCACAACCCATGTACATGTATACCCGCCCCCTCACATCGAGGCACGGCGAACAATGCAGTGGAATACGCGTGATAACATACCTGGCCAGGGCTCAGTGAAGGAAGTATTGAGGCATCCACGAATGGAGTAGTGAGAAACTAAATGCATCATAAAATATATAAAGAAAACTCGACAGAATAATCCGAATGATAGGTCATTTAGGAAAGAAATCAAATGGTGGTCATAATACGTACTTTTCGAATGGTACGACGGATTATGTCAAAACAAGACTTCTGAGTTCGTTTGTACATGTCAAATATATCATAGGACTCCATGTAATAATTAAAACAACTTCCGCTAATAATCGGAATAATCACCAAAAGTTTCATTTGAATGTCGCTTGAAAATGAGCCTAATAGAACAATATGGAAGGGGTTCGGGAATAGTGGGCCCACCTCGGGTCAAGCCGAGGTGGCGTACATAATTTACGAGCCTTAGGCTTTAGGGAGTCGTTTGCAAAAAGTTTCGGGGCATTCCGATTTTAGTTGTGAAAGTTATGGACGTTTTATGACACATGACTCTTTTTAGAAATAAAGGTATTTAACATGTTTTTCCAACAATACATAAGTTCATAATTCAATTTCATTGAATGAATAAAGGCCAAATCGAAGCTCGGATTTCTAAGAATGGGGTCTTCCCCGAAGCTCGTATCATAACCTAGTATGACTAAGACATGCCAAGGGAAGAAAAGGTAGGGCTTTACATACCTTATTTACTCCTTACGCTTATGCAAACTCAATGTCCAAACTCCCCAAAATCTACAATTGGTCACAAGGGCCAAACATTAGTTATAAGCCTTTAGAAGTTAAATCTTAAATCCATACTTGTTTACAGAAATTTGGGCAGCACCTCCCCTATAAATTCAACATCCCCGAGAATCCAACTCGGCCAAAAATTACAACAACAAGTCCGAGAATGTAACTCGGCCTCAATATCAACAATAGTGCCAACAATCAATACAAAACACATTCTAACGCAAGTAGTCTTCCTTTCTACATAATGCAACAACTTCTACTCCAACTTCACACTTTCAAACCAATATCAACATTTACATATTCATTCCCTAGTTTGCCATCATTTAAACATGATTCAAGAGCATTTTATACAATTTACACAATATTCAACAATTCCACCAATAAACCATGCTTCACCCGAAAACTCCATTTTCAACAAGAACGATCCTAACATATTTTTATCTTTCAAATTCATGCACTATACTAACAATTAACATGTTAACAATGTTGTACCCGTAAAATAAGAAACGACATAAAACTTACATTGACCTCCCATTCGGCCCATAATCATTTCTCAATTCTCATTGTCAAACTCTCATTTCCATCATAAAATACATAACGACAACAACTAAATCGGTACATAAAAATTAAGTCGGCGTTTCTACACATCCAACATATACACGGCCAAGCTCCAACATCCACAACTTCAACTTAAATCATCAAATTCTCATCTACATCATAGAATACATATCAACAACAACTAAAATACTACATAAAAATTGTTTCACCATTTCTACACATAACATACCCACACGACCCACCATTCAACTACCATATTTTCATGGTTTCTACCCGTTACTACATACTACAATATAAATGAAGCCTTTATAACACATAAAAAGGGGTTAAATCTTACCTTTTCTTCCTAACTTCTTCACTTGACCAAGGTACGAAATCGACGAAACGAGCGACCTATCTTCCGAAACAATTACACCACGTTGTAGAGGACCCTTGAATTAGTAGGAATACATGAAGAAATAAATTTTTGGGACAATATTTCATGGGGGTGCCTTTCCCCTCTCTTGGCCGAATAGGCCATGGTCTCCCCTCCTCCTCTTTTTTTTTTTTTTTTTCCAATTTCTTGAATCTTCCAATTGAGCATATGAAGAATTTATTCTTCCATGTGCACATATATAAAAAAAAATCATGTGGAACATGGCCCACATTCATGTGCATAGCACATGCTCCCTTATTTTAATTTTCTTTCTCCCTTTTCTCTCTTTTTTTTTTTTTTTTTTTTTTTGTTCAAGACAACCAACTTCCCAATTCCAATTTTGCCCCTAACCTTTCCACAATATTACCATAAACTCTTTTGTGAATTTCCATTTTTACCCTTAACCTTTCTCAATATTTCCACACTAATGACATCCACAATTAATACTCATGAACAACTTGTGCATTAAACAGGATCACAATACAGCTTTGCCCTTAGCTTCTTGCAACTAGCTCGAATTATCCGAACGTAGGAAATACGGGCTATAACAGACCATATGGGTCAGTAGGTGCGTGTTGTCCAATAGCAGGAGTGCATGTTGTTGCAGCAATTCCAAGTTCCAGACTGATGTCAGTGAGTAGGGATGCCCTATCTAATAGTCTGCATATGCTTGAGGGAATTGGTAGGGGGAGTAGTACCCCGCTTGTTGAGTTATGAGCACTTGCACCGGAAGAAACGATGCTTGGACATAGTAAGTGGTTGTGGGTGAGTGTCTTTGGATGTCTGTGGTGCTTCGGAGGTGGTCGGTTGGGTATTCCAGTTGGCGGTAGTGATTGTGGTGGTTGTGGTGGTTGTAGTGGTTGTCGTGGTTTTGGTGGTCGTGGTGGTGGTCATAGTGGTGGTTTCTTCGGTGAAACTGGTGATGGGTCGGGTAATGGCGAGGCATTTTCCAAATTTGGTTCTTTTTTGTCGTGATAGCGGATATGAAAATAATCAGGTTTCCTGCAAAAGTAAACCGGTGTTATGGTACTTCGATATCGGCTCTTTGCCATCAATAGATTCGACCATTGTACCTACATATCAAAACGAAATTCCGGTCTATTTTTGAAGATGATAAAATACATTCAGTACGCCGCATTAGACTCCATCATATGCCATTGATCGACCAAATTACATATGGCTTAATAGAGAGAATCAACATCAACGATCAATCTTCGTGTGTAAGCAATTATAAAATTATGGGAAAATAAATAAATTTGGTAGACGCATGTTTCTCAATGTTTACTAAAATTGAAAACCACATGCACAAAGTTGAAAAAAAAAAAAACTAGGTGTATTCAATGCCACAAGAGAAATGCATCCTCTATGAATCCACATTGTAAATAATCTAGCAGCATCTGCTTTGGTAAAATTTTATCCGTATTGGTGTTTTACCAAATCAGTGAATACATAATATGTGTTGGAATATACATGATTATTATTTAATCAATGATTACTTATATATATATATATATATATATATATATATTTTCACTTCATCAAATTATAATTTTTAAACGAATTTATACCACTAGACGTTTGGTAATAATAAAAACCTTGTCCAGTACAATGCGAAAAAATATAAACTTTATTAAATTACTTAACTAAGATAAATTATAGGTGTATTATTTTTGTGTAAAAACCCGTTGCGAGTTAGTCTTTACCCATCCCGTATGGTTTCATCCCAGCATTCAAACGCCAGCTTGAGAATTTTGGATGATATTTGATTGAAGTTGAAAAAAAAGTACGTAGTTGAAGTTCAAAAAGAATATTTGAAAATTAGAATTGTGTTTGAACATGAAAAGTTTGAAAAAGAAAGTTGGAGATTTGTGGTTGAAAATCAGGGCCGGCTGAAGGGGCAAGCAAGTGAAGCACTTGCTTGAGGCCCCAGACATTGGGGCCCCCAAAAATTGACTTACTAATTATTTTTACTGTAAAGGCTCAAATATGATATCGAACTATCGGAAATGACTTATTTATGTCACTCGTCAATAGTTTGGCTCATTTATGTCATCGCCTCAATAGTTTGGCTCATTTATGTCATCGCCATTACCAAAACGGCTCATCCATGCCATTTGTCATTAATGCCGATTTTACAATACCAGATATGACATGTGGTCGCCAACTAGAGGTCCACGTTTGTTGATTTAACCAGCACAAATTAAATCCTAAATTAAACTAAAACCCGATCCACCCAAATCCTTTTAACCCTAGCATTTAGAGGTTAAAGTGGTCAACTTTACTAAGAACATACTTAACATCTGAATGCTAACTTTAAAGGTTAAACTAATTGTAATAACAAAAAATAATAATTTTTAACCACTTTAACCTCTAAATGCTAGGGTTAAAAGGATTTGGGTGGGTCGGGTGTATGAGTTGGGTTTTAGTTTAATTTAGGATTTAATTTGTGCTGTTTTAATTAAACGATGTGCACCTCTAATTGGATACTGTCATGCCCTATTTTTAACGGATTAAAACTAGTTCACAACTTATGACTATGTTTCCTCTGGTGTTGTCAATTTCAGAGTCGCCACCTAATTTTAGGGAATATTAGGAAACCATTTGTGAAAATGTAAACTCCATTTTTTAGTCTTTGAAACCTGTGAGATTTTAGGTAAGGGTTTTATTTACCCCGAGGGGAAGGTATTAGGCATCCCTCAGAGCCTGTCCGAGGACAGTCTTTAAACTTAGTTTAGTTAACACTAGGGGGGGATTATTTAATTTATTATATTATTACCTATCTTTTTTTTTTTTTTAAGAAATTTGTGAAAAAAAGAATACCACTTTCCTAAAACAATTTACGCATAAAAGATAATTATAACTATGCCAGTGAACGCATAAAAGAGATAGTTAATGTAATGTATGCATGAGAAAAAAAGGTATATTGTATATAAAATAATATATGTGGTGTAGAGTAAGAAGGTATATAATTTTATGAGAAAATTACATAAATATGGGGTGGGTTTATCATAAGTAAAAATAGCATAAAATATATATAGTGTAAAATATATATATATATATACCCATACTTTCATAAAGTAGCAATTGATAATAACATATAGTACTATAATATATATACATATAATGCAAAAGGATGATTGAATGAGTTAACAAAAACAAGATAGTATATATACTATGTATATGTGTATGAAAATAGAGTATGTATCTTATAGCTCTCATAAAATAGCTTGGCCACTATACATGGACCCTAATATGGAGTTCTTGTATTTGACTTAAATAATAAGACATGCTCATGTTAGTTAAAAATAAATGCTGAAAATGTTTTTGGCCTTGGGATATACCCTATTTTTAGAGTAGTCACGCTAAAGCTCAGATATGATTTCCTATGTTATACATATTATGTGCCCCAAAACGTACTGCCGCTTTTCTTTTTGTTTCTAATCCGAACTGTTTTTTTTTTTTTTTTCTGATCTCATTTTTTTTTTTTTTTTTTTACCTAACAGACCCAAAAATATGTGATTGACAATAATGCCCCTTTTTACAAAAAAAAAAAAAAAAAAATCTGGTTTTTGCCTCTTTCTGAAAACCAATTGTGACCTGAAAATTTGTTAGGAAATCTTTAAGAGAAAAAAAAAATCTCAAAAGGTTATGCTAAATCTAGTATCAAAAGAGGTGGAAGATAAGGACTAAACTCGCTGTTATGCACAGCCATTTTTTCCACGGGTTCATTCACAAGCAAGAAACAAATATGCGACAAATACAATCCAATCGAAGTGTTAGTAAAAAATATAAACATGTATGCTAACGCAAAGACATAAAGTTTGAAGAGGAGGAGGAGAACGGGGAAGCTGGACACGAGCAAAGGAGGCTGCTACTGTTTACTCCAAATCTGGGCAGAGGTTGGAGTTATGTCCCAACTCCAAATGCACTCCCATGTGTTCATATAAAAGAATAGAAGGAAGAAAAAGATTAGTAACTATTCTCAATCAAGAAGAAACAAAGTGAACAATAAAGGGATCTATTAATTTGTTTAAATGGTTTTCCCAGGAACCTATCTCTAGATTAGCTCAAACTTTAAATATATACATCACTTCTAGGAGGCATACTTTATATCACAAAGCTCTATACATGAAAATATACAGTCAAACAAATACTACTCTAACTCGACCTTAAAAAAAAGGGGGAAGCGACACAGATTATCTCACCTTAATGGTAGGTCCTTCACTTAGTTTAAATAATACAACATTTAGTTCGAAGTTCAAACAAGAGAGGTAATAACCAACAAGTTATCAACTTACTTCAAAACCATCTTGTTATAACTTCTTAAAAGGCTCAATCAAGTTTAAAATTTCTTGTAAAATTGCTGCTAAAAGGAAGGACCTGCAGTACGTATCCACACACTTGCACAAGGTTTAAAAGACCAAAGCATCAAAGCACTATGTCACTTAATATCCCGAACCTTTTGTCATATTAGTCTAGAAACCGAACAAGTTCGAATGAAACTTCTTACATGCAAAAAAAAAAGGAGATGTATTAACAATTCCAACCCATGAAATAAACTAACTATTGTGATTCAACTAGAATGTGTAATAGTCTACTGTTAATGCGATATTTCAGTCTTATAGCTTTTATTTCTAGACCACAAAACCCACAGGAATGCACAAGATAACAAACCAGAACTTTAGCCTGGAAATTATGTTTAGCATGTACTCATTTTACAAAGGGATTCAAAACAAAGTGACGGCCCTTACCTCCTGATTCTCTACAGAAACTTAACTCTCATACTTAGGTAAACAAGATTCCACAAGTCATGATTTAAGCAGGAAACAATATCAAAGGAGAGACCAAAGGCTTGTTTTCAAGTCCAAGCTTGCTCTAGATGTGCAACATAGATATTAAGATTCTTACGAAATGGGAGCGAGACGACCATGCTCTAGAAAATATACACCTAAACAATTTATTTTCTTAGCTAAACTAACACATATTGCTTTTGAAATAAAAGATGGTTTTTAAAGCAAGAATTTAACCACACAAGAGAGGTAGAATCACGGATTATCAAGTATGCGTTCAGGTTTATTATTCATACTTATGGATATGTAAGAGCATCAAAATCAATCACTAGATCTTCTCAAACCCATGTTTTATGCATGTGAATACATAACAAGTTCATATTCCAAAAAATGATAAGTATGAAATCTGCTGCATAATAAAAATATCGCCCAATAGAGGGGGAACTTGGTTTCATACTCATGATCAAAGTAAAGTAAGCGCAGCCTCCGATTGACATGATTTACAACCCTTTTTCAGATAATCCAAAATATAAGCATGCTTGCGCAGTACCAAAATCAGTGAGGAGGGGGTACCATACTAGTCATAGGGAACTTAGAAACAATTAACACTTTTGCTCCGAAGGGAGTTTGAACATGTACAAGCTATGACTCCATTCAACATAACTACTTTGAGATGAAAGCGTGTAGACAAACCCTTAATCCAAATCCTAAGGATAGTATTACAACTTTACATTTTCGGCACACACATGTTTTATAAGGAAGAGAAGTTTTTCTAGACATGATATTAGTCAAACAAACAGCGAAAACATTCATTGGGTCAAACATACACTTAACAATCACCAAAAAAAAAAAAACATAGTAATCCACTATTTTACGAACTCGCCCTAGCTTCTTCACTTTGTCCAAATTCTACAAGCAAACAGGACCTTATTATCCCTTCTAGAGACAGATTTAGTCTTCATGAATCAGTAACTTTTTGGTTCAACCAAAAATGATAAATTTTCTTTTTTCTCCAATCAAAACAGTGACTTTTTAACCCGAAAACAGTAGCTTTTTAGTTAAAAAAAAAAATAGTAGCTTTCTTTTATATCAAAACAGTAACTTTCCTCAAAGTAATAACTTTTTCTCTCGAACAAAACATCACCCTTTTATTTGATCGCGCTTAATAACCTTTTCAATGCTAACTACAACAGGGACAATGCTAACCTTCCGATGCCCTCGAACAAATAAAGTTTCATGCTCATGTCCAAATAAAAGTAGGAAAACAGCCATTTGACACGAACATCTTAATATTGATCCATACTAGAACTGGTTTTGAAGACATGAACGAAGGATAAAACATGATCCAAGCCATCTATAGCTACAGCCTTAATGGTAAAAAATAAATAAATTACGGGACGTGGACAGATTCAAACCAACGGAAACAAAATGATTATTCGAACCCATATGTAGACTAGTATTAACTACCAACATAAATCAGGACATTTTGTTTTTGAGGTTCAAGATTTATTTTAGCCATCTTACATGCTGATTTTACATGATAAAACAGACCCTTAAGGGACGCCACAAACTTTTTAGACAAACGGCACTACTATTCATATATTTAGCAAGTTCAACGATCATTTTCTTTAAACGCTAATAGATTGCCATGACTATTTCGTGTTTGTTTATAACAAACAAAGTACGGGCAGATTCGAACAAGCGAACTCCAAAGGACGCTGAGAACAACAAAACAGCAAAACGACTACATTTCGACTTCTACGAAATTAAAGACGCAGAGAAGACAAATGCGATTACATGCTTAGCATAAATTGTTCAAAGTTCACACCAAAATCTCATTTTTGCCTTCTAACATAACCAAATATTAACTTAAGATAAGTTCTGCACAACCACTTTACTATCCTACACATTTGCTAGTTCTTTTAAAAGCCAAAAAAAAAAAAAAAAAACTAGTAACTTAGTCATGAATGCATACTTAGTGGCTTTGGAATGTTCAGTAAGAAGCCAGTTTAGTTTGTGAAATAGAACTCAATGACGAAAGATATGATACTATGTTATCCCATATATTTTCAAGGGAAGACAGACAGCCCAAATGACCAAAATTTCAAGTTTTATCTCTTTGGATTTCTTATGGCGCCAGCTCTTTTATCACTTCTCCGAACTATAAGTTAAATTGAATACTAGCAATATAAAGTTAGACAAACATCATGGTATGGCATATGTCAATTAAATTGAATCAATCGCCCTTGTAAGTATCCTTATTTCGTCTTAACTTCTACATATTGATTTCATCAGATAAGAACAACAAAAATCAGGTTCGACACACCTCAAACAGAAAATTAGACAAGAAGATTGCTGATACAAAAACACATTTTTAAACAGAAACCAAACGAGAGGCAAAAACACTCAAATAATTACATTTATCGTACAACTAAAATATAGGGAAAGTGCAGTTGATTACTGACCTTTTTCGAGACAGCGAACTGAGGCTAATGTCGTCGTCGAGTCTCCGAATCCGCTCGAAAGTTTGTCGCTTCAGCCGAGAACCACCAAAATTATGCAACCAAAACTTTACGAGTTAAAACGAGATTTTTTCTAAAAAAAAAACTACGAATTTTACTGGTTGCGAAGGCTTATGAAAAGAAAGGAACTTTCAACTATCTAGAGAACTTATGAAGTAGTCAGATTTTTCTTAATTGTTCAACTTTTTTTACGACAGACCTCAAAGGCTGGTATTTATAGGCAAAGTTGAGGGGGTTTTCAACAGCTTCTTCAAGAAAATGATAAAAAAAATTCCGAATTCAAATCTTTAACAAGAGAGGAGGAAAAAGTGGCGATTTTCTGAGATGGGATGGTGAAAATAGGGATGGGCTTACCATGAAATCGCACATGGAGCCTGCAAGCTTCAGAGATGGAGTGTGAGAAAAGAGAAAGCAGCGAATTTCGTGGGATGTTGCTGTGGTGGTGGTGAAGTGATGGAAGTGACGGGGAGTGGGGTGGTGGTGACGTTGGGGTGGCAGCTGGTTGAATGGAGAGAGAGGGGTGGTGGTGACGTTGGTTGGGTTGAAGAGGATTAGGGATTAAGGCTGATTTTTAGTTGAAGAGGAAATAGATTTAGGGGCTGTTTGGTTTGGGGGTTTGGGCCGGGTCGGGTAGTGGGTTGGGGATTTGAGTGTTGAGCCACAGATTTTGTGGAAGTAGGAGTAGAATTTGGCCCAAATTTTAGTTCAATCAATTAATTAAAATATGCTTCTTCGTCTTGATTAATTCCCACAAAATGTATACCTATATAAATTATGACACAAGTAACTTAATATACGCGTTTGGTTTTAAAAATAGTGTAAAAGATGATTAATACGGTAATAAGTAAGATTAAAGGAAAAATGACAATGCCAATACGAATATCAACATTACTATTATTGTTATTTTTTCCGAATGATTTTATATATATAAAAAAATTGCTTAGTCCTTTTTAATTATAAAATATGATGTTTGGTCATTTTTAAGAGACAATAAGAATGTTTTTAATTTTAGCGAAATATATCTCGAAAAATAGTGTAATAATTGGCGAAAATATTCCAAACTCATTTTCGGGGAATTTTCACGACTGAGAAGCATAGTGAAATTAATTAAATAAAAAGGAGGGCCAAAATTGGGTGTCAACAGATACCACGTATCATATCTGGTATTGTAAAACCGACGTTAATGAAAAATGGCATGGATGAGCCATTTTGGTAAAAGCGATGATATAAATGAGCCAAACTATTAAGGCGATGGCATAACTGAGCCAAACTATTGATGAGTGGTATAAATGAACCATTTCCGATAGTTCGATGGCATATTTGAGCCTTTTCCGTTATTTTTATGACTAAATTGTTATTTTTTGTTAATAAATATTGAATCTTGTAAAAATAAATAATAATAAAAAATAAAAAAAAAACAATACAATACAAATGTTTGTCAAAAGAAAAAAGTAGATTGAAAAGGATAACTTAAAGAGGAGATAATTAGCCTTTAAGTGTAAGGAAATATATACTTTACTGGCAAATTACATTTCCACTTTTAGTTCATGTCTTACAAATTTATATTTGTGCTTGTGCTCTTTTTTTCTTCTTATGCATCTACGTAAATATTTCAAAAACAAGATAATATATTGAATAATTTTAAAAGCACATTGATTTTCATGTTTTTTTTTTTTTTTTTAACCCTCTCCTGTGAGCCTCGCACAACCCGCGATTTCGAACGCACAACCTTCGGGTTGGAGCAAAATAGCAGTCAAACTCTCTCAAGGATTAATTTAAGTTTTTAACTATGTATGTATGTATAGGCCTCTCAATGAAGTTTGACTTTAGGCCACAAATATCATTGAGTCACCCCTATTGAAAATCATTGTTTCACTAAAAGTACTTTTCAAATAAGTTCTTTTATTGTTAAATTATTTCTAATAATAAAGTTATTTATAAATATTGGCTATCAAACCAATAGTTACAAAAATTAAATTATTGTTTATGACCGAGTGAGTTGGAAAAAATCACAAAACTTATTAGGATTGGGTACAAGCAGTGTCTACTTCGATTCACTAATTGTAAATATTAAAAATACCCCGTCTGTTTCATTATACATATGACAATTTTTTAACCTTCTGAAAAAAAGAATGCTCAATTTTCATATGGAAAGTTCTTAATGAAAAATGCGTAAATAGCAAAAAAATATTATATGATTTCTTTTTATTTGTTCGAGCTTTGGTGGATAGAGTTGTCTGATATTTGTACTGACGGAAGAGACGGGTCCAAAATTTGAATTTTATAGCTTATGAATTCCGGGACTGTGACCTCAAGTGCTAGTATGGTTCTAAATTTTATTTTGCTATATGATTAATAAATTTTAAAATATATATATATACAATGTTCTGGTGAATCCGCGACTTAAAGCCTACCTCCAACCATCGGTGATGGGAGATAGTAGATATTAATAAAATTAATCGAGGAGCACGCAAACTGCATTAACCCCGCTTATCTTGTAGTCAAAGGAAAGCGCCCGAATCGCGAAGTCACTATTATAAGCGGTCTTACCTTGCATTTTTTGCAAGAGATTATTTCCACGGCTCGAATACGTGATCTCCTTGTCATATGATAGCAAATTTACCAGTTACGCTAAGAGTTAATTCCCTGAATAATCACTCATGTTTTGGGAATTGCCTCCTAAAATCACTTTTGTTTCCTTTAGACTACAATACCAATGTGACATGGCATCGTAGGAGAGAGTGAAGTTTTTTTGGTGTTTAGTATATTTTGAGAAAAATCGTGATAGTTGAGTCATATTGTAGTTCTCAAAGAAACAAAAGTGATTTTAGAAGGCAATTTCTAAAACACGGGTGATCAGAATTAACTTGTTACGCTAACTAAAAAACATAAAAAAAATAACCTTGGTGCTACTCAAATATCTCCGTATAAATTGAAACAGAGAGAATACTAGTAGCACTATTTATAGTCAAATGGAGATTTAAGAGAGGGAAAACAGTGTAGTGTTGGAATTCAGTCAACAAGACCTGTGCCTTCCTGCTGCTCACCACTCCTAGAGTTTGTGTTCACACGTTGTTCAAAATTTTATTTAATTTGTTTGTCTTAGTTTGACTTGGAATGAAATTTAAGAAAGCATAACTTGGCATGGAATTTAATAAAGTAAAGAAAGGCTTGTGAATCTTGTGTTATTAAATTAAAAATGTGTGTAATGTAATAAAATAGCCTTTGGATTTTATGTTTGTATTGTCAAATTCTTTTAAATATAGAAAAGGACATTTTTTTTTTTTTGACAGCCCAAAAAGGAAAGTAATATTGGAATGGAGGGAGTAGAATTTTAAGGCTTGGTAAAGTTGATTGGTTACTGTTTCTGTTTCTGGGTTTACAAAGAGAATCTTGAATATTTGAAATGTTGGCATAATATTGCTGTGTTGCAGCTTGCTCTTTCTAAAAAAGATGGTCCTTTTAATGCTATATTAGTTACAAAGTTTGATTTCCATCTTTAAAAAGGAAAAAACTCAAATATCTTAAGTGTTCGATATGATGGATATTATAACATGAGTTCGAGTTAGGGATTCTATCACAATTCATTTGATTTACTGTGTTTGAAATCTTTCATAGATTTCAAATATTTTTCACTTTATTTGAAATTTGTGAAGTTAGAGTTGAAGATTGAGTTGCGTTTGATTATACTTTTTGCCAAGGAAAGAAGAGAGCACTTTATTTAAAATTATGAAAATGGAGTTGGAAAACGGGTTTGGAGCACTTTTCCAATTATAACCAAACACTGATTATTCCGGAAAAGAAGTGAATAATTCTCACCTCCAAACAGGCCCCAATATTTAGTGACTTATATAAGGTCCGAGCTATTGGGTTCGGATGAACCCATAACATACCCTCTGTATTCGCCGTTGGATGAAATTTATTTGTTTGGAGTTATATGCCTTTAAGGAAGCTAAATTTGTAGGAACGCAGCAGGATTTTGATTGTGTTGGGCAACAGATTGATATGAATAGAGTTTCAACGGTCAATGGGAAATTAATTTATGTTGCAGCTTGCTCTCTGGTGAGGAAACAAAGATGGTCTTTTTAATGCTATATTAAGTTACAGAGTTTGATTTCCGTCTTGAGAAATGAAAAACTCAAACATCTGCGGGGTTAGATCTGATGGATATGTTATGTTGGAGTTATCAAAAGAATGGCGAAGTGGCAATTTAGGATTTAAACTTTATGGATTCGAGTTAGGGATTCTACCACAAATCATTTGATTTACTGGGCTCAAAATCTATTATTTGTACTTATTTAGTGACTTGTTTAACACATATATAAGGTCCGAGCCAAATCCTACTGGTTCCGTATGAACCCATAACTAACTCTCTGCATTCGCCATTGGGTGAAGTTTATTTGTTTGGAATTAACTGCCTCTAAGGAAGCTAAACTTATAGGAATGTAGCGAGATTTTGATTGTGTTGGGCAACAGATTGATGTGAATTGAGGTTTTAAGGGTCAATGAAAATAAGTACACTCACTGTTGCTCTTGACTTGATATTTAGAACTCTTTATCTGTTTTGTATTTAGAGACAGCCAGAGAGAGTAGCAGTGTTAAAGTCTTGCTAGTTTGACAGAAATTTAGCCACAAATACAGAAGGTCTCATATTAGAGACTGATTTCTTGCAGGAAGGATTTACTGATTTCTTGCAGGAAGGATTTACTTTGGTGCTTAAAATTGATTAGGTAATTCTATTTGCAACTTAAAGATGGGATATATTTCTTTATTCTTTGGAGTTTTAGTGCCATCCTCTAATTGAGTAGCCATATTACTTTGCCATGGTAATATGGGAAATGAAACAGTTAGATTTAGTATTTTCTTTATATTTGGAATAGAATTGGCTGTTCTAATCAACTTGAAACTTAAAATTGGAAATACAGAAATTGAAGACTGAAGTCAGTCAGCTGCTGTTAGTTAATGTCAATAATCTTGTAGAAGCTATTTCTTGAAGTAGTTGACCGCGTCTTGCTTTTACTTTCAAGTGAATTAGGTAGATAAATGAAACAGTAAAGTACGTTACAAGTAGATAGGTCATAATTTGTTAACGGCTTCTGGTAATCTCAGAAGGGTTTGTAGTGTACAAGGTTTTTTAACCATTCTATTTCCTCTTTCTCCTTTTGCAGAGAAACCCTTTTTGGTGCATTGCTGCAAGAAAACAAATGTATATTATCCGAAAGAGGTATGGTCCAAGGAGATAAGAAAGTTGGTTTGAAGTCGGAGAAGAAATCCGAGAAAAGGAAAAAGAATGCTGCCACCAATGATTCGGAAGTGACAAAGGGCGATGTCAAAGCTGTTGAGCGTGATTCATGTTTCAAGGTAAAATCTGGAGAAAGTGAAGATCGCGACATTAAGAGTAAAAAAGAAAGAGATCGTGGAAAAGGAAAGTCTGGTAAAGACATGTGCGATGATGTTGTTAAAAATGTTCTGAAAAAGAAAAATAAGTTGAAGAATGAGCGGGAGACAATGCATGATGCTCTTTTAGACACAAACAATTGCTCATGAAAGTGCGAGTAGAATATGGGAAACCAAGGTGGCTGAGACGCTTAGCGAGCGCTCTGGTGGAAATGTTACAGATGAGGTTAAGAGGAAGAGAAGGAAAAGGGAAAAGCGGAAAAAAGAGGATGGACAGGTAGATACCGTGGCTGGTGTCGTTCAAGGTGATGTTTCAACCATAGAAGAGATAGGAGACGGCAAAACAGAGAATGCTAATATCAGAAAGAAGAAAAAGACAACATCAGGACACAGTTGTAAAGATCTTACACATGAAAAGAGTGAAAAAAGAGAGATTTTCTGGCCATGTACAGGTTTTCCCTCCATCCAGTGATCCAAGTGACGAGGAATATGAAGTTGAGGAAGAAAAATTATTGTGCGGCAAACGATTCTCAAAAGAAAAATTACTGTGGGCCAAACGATTCTCAAGGATGCTGTTTATAGATACATAGAGGTACATAACTTGGGCGAAGAAGGATTGCAAAAGGTTTTGAACTCTAAATCTAGTCCCGAAGCAAGAGGCTGCTGGGAAAAAAAATATGGCACGCTATACCATACAGGCCATATTTTGCAGTTTATCGTCGTGCACAATGTTTGTTTCGACTGGTAGGCATGCTGCTACTGAGCTTCCTTGTACTTACCCACTTAGGCCTTCTCACTCATTGCTGTTTCCAGGAGCAACTTCAGTTTGTGATATGCAAGGTCCTTCCGCTTTCGCAGAGTATGTGAATCTGATTCTTCTGCCGCATTTCACCTCAAAGTAAATGGATAAACGAGAATTTTAATTTATTTTTTGATAATCGAGAAATCCACAAGGGCCAGTAGTTCACAGTTCGAAACTTGATGGATAATGGGCTTGCCCCTCTCAATATTTTATTTTATTCAGATTATGTATGCTTTTTAGCAGTTTCATGCTGATTTTCTGGAATACCACCTGAAAAAATAATTTGAAACTAGGAATTAAGCAATCTATTTAGATGGAAGACAAAAGATTTCAACTTTGAGGTGACATTCAAATGCTTACTATGTGAATGAGTTGATATCTTGTTTCTCATTCATATCGTTTCCTGGTCATTGAAGCACAAACTTCCCTCACTTTTTACGTGACACAAGTTCCCTCTTTACCACGAAATAAGAAAAACCGATAATGACAATCGCAAAACATAAAGCACCAACAATTTCTGCTGATCCCCAACGCCAGTGACCCTCCTCCACCTGAGCATTTGTTGTCATTCCAGGGGTGGGCATTTGCTGATCTTCCAGGGTGATAGTTTCTTCCAGGGGGGCATTTGTTGTCGTTCCGGGTGGGGGAATTTGTTGTTGTTCCTCTTGAGCATTTGTTGTCGTTCCAGGGTGGGGGATTTGCTGTTCTTCCACCTGAGCATTTGTTGTCGTTCCAGGGGGGGACATTTGCTGATTTTCCAGGGAGGCATTTGTTGTTGGGGTGGGCATTTCTTCATTTTCCGGGGGGGTAATTTCTTCATCTTCTTCGTCGTCTTTTTCTTCATCCCCTTCGTCTTCTTGCTGTGGGTCTTTGTCCCCCTTTTTGTCCGGGTCATTATGATCATCGTCCTGGTCATTATGGACACTCTCCTGGTCATTCTCCTGATCACTGCCTTGGTCATTTTGATCAGCATTTTCTCTGGCCTCTTGTTTGTGTTCTTGTTCGGCTGGTTCTTTACGTTCTTGGGGCTCTGTTTCTGCATCGTTGGGTTCCTCATCATCATAAGATGAGAGAGCCCAAGTGGTAAGACTCCTCTTGAAGGATGGATAAGACTCACTGTAATGAAGCTTCTCCATCAGTGACTGATCAACACATAATTGACAGGTATAAATTAACCTGTCAAAACGGTGCCTCCCAGTTAAGAGCTCGAGAAGCAGGACACGAAAGGAGTAGATATCAGCCTTTGGTTTGCCACTTCCGTGTTTGAAATGCTCAGGCGCAACAGGGACAGTGGTATTTGCAATGGCCATCTCAGAAGCCTGCATTGCAAAGATAATTGGTTGTGAATTAAGAGTATATATCTGGTGTGATGTTTTCACTTGGCATTTTCCACAGCAGTTAAAAGAGTTGTACCTTGGCAATGACACTGGTGCTGGCCAGTGGTGTTAGGACTGCCAATCCGCGATCACAAATGTTGGCAGCCTTTAGATTGCTATGGGTGATTGTAGATAGTGCGTAGTAGTATAAGCTAAAATAAGAGCGGAATCACTAGTCAGCAATCACAAATTGCATGCAGTTGATGTGATGTATTCACATTGGTATATAATACAATTATGCTTCTGCTGCTGCTCTTGCTCCTAAAACCTACAATGGATCTGTGCTATCTCCTCAATGTAACTCTCCTTTACCTCATTATACTTATTGGAGTTGGTTCTAAGTATGCTTGATTGTTTGCTGGTAAAATTGGGCATATGGTGTTTGATTGTTTTAGCACAGGGGAAATCTAAGCTTACTTGCGAAAATGAAGCCATTTGCATATTTTTTTGGATTAGGAAAATGGTAATAATGGATGAGATAATTTTATTGTCTGTTTTAAGTACAAATGAAATTGAATTGCAGCAACATTGGATTAAAAGAAAAAGTAAGCATGTAGAGTAGCACGTAATTAAGACAAATTGGAAGGACCTGCATATGAAGAAGCCATTATCGGGCCAGCAAAAAATAAAGCAGCAATATAAAAAATGCATCCCCAACACTACAATCTGAAACTTTTCAATTAGAATCACGTACGAACATGACCCGATAGAAATTTTTAGCCAGAATGATGAAAACAACTCGAGATTTGATTTGCCTACCCTGCAGATAAATTCACCTATACTTGTATCTGAAACAATGCTATCTTATATCAGATCAAATATACATAGGATAGCAAACTAACAGAACAGGCAATGATTAGGAATAAGATGTAATTAACAAAGAACTTTAATTGGATGCTTAAGATTAACTGGCACTTAGTCGTTAGTGTTTGGCTCAGTATTGAACCTTTGCTTTCAAGCTGCATGAGTTTTTCCTAAAACCTTAGAACAGTATAATATTACTGAGTCTACACAAATATATATATTCGCATAAGCACAAGCACACTTACCCGATGGAAGCTATATGGAAGAATGCTTGCAATCTGGAAGCCATGGATGAATTTAATTGGATGCTTGCAATTATGTGTGAGTGAATGAATAACAACGTACTCCTCACTGGTTAGTTATAACCGAAACAGATACTTCCCCTACCCCCGCCCCTCCCCCAACAAGTCACGCGGGAATACTCTTTAAGTAAGTAATTCGATTTTTTTAATAATTTCATATAAAATGTGTATTTTTGTAATATGATCAAACCAAATCTTTCATTTTATTTGTCAATCTCCTCTGAACATGATCATATAATTACTAAAAGAATTATCTTTAACTAGAAATAAACCAGTGTTTTAATAGTCTTTTCAGGACTCGCCCACGGCGGGCACTGGCAAAACGCCTCGGGGTTCACGTGTGGGGTTTAGTTCCTCTGAGACTAACGCCCTAAGCGCCTGACTGTACGCCCTAAACACGCCTAACGCTCGGGGCTCACCTAACAATTTCTTACATTAATTATATGTTAAATTCCTTAATTAAAACCGTTGACCCTCATACTTCTTTAACAAATTAATGATACTTAATAGTTCATCTACAGAAATAAGAAGATTGGGTGTAACTCAACTAACAAGTCGTAGTATTGCATATTTACTATTTGAGAACATCGTGAGGGTGAATATCACTTGATATTTCTTTTAAAAATACATAGCCGAATTGTACATTTTCACTTGCCGTTGGTCTTTTGTCCTATGTATCAAAATTATCATATTTTATTATTTCGCTATTTAAAAGTAATTTTATTTTTATTCATGACGGAGTTACGTTTTAATTATAGTACTGATAAAGTTTATTGATTATTTGCTTATAGGGAGATAAGTTTATTGATTATTAGCTTATAGGGGGATAAAATGAATAGTATGATAGTAATATTTTTTTAAGAAATTGTGATTTTTTATTATTTGAAAGTTAAGATGTTAGAGTCGATTTGTTTCTTAAACTCCGTGTTCAGTCAAACTAAGAGATTTAAAATGGACGAAGGGAGTAACAAGTTTAACTAGCCACATAATCTTAAAACTTCTTTCTTTTTATATCTAACTTAAATTTATCATATTATTTAAATCTTGAAGTACATACTTAACTGAGGAAATCTTGAAGTACGTACTTAAACTTTAATTTGTCCATTTGTACCTTGTCGATTAAAAAGAAAAAAATCACATGTTCAAAATTGATGAAATCAAATGACATTAGGCGGTTTGATGGAATTTAAAGACAATTCATAAAATTTTCAGTAACTTAATCATGAATACAATTCGCACGAATTCCCTTATTTTGGGGTGGTCTTTAATTTTTATCCCTCAAATTTGAAATCTTTAACTTTTGTCCTTCGCCTAATACTATGAGGTTTGGGGTCGAACCCGGCTCAGTAAAAATAAAAAAATCGCAAGACAGAGTTTGTAGCAAGTTTTGCATGACAGAGTTTGTACCTGCAGGCAGAGTTTGCATGCAAAACTCTACCTCAGGCAGAGTTTCAAACTCTACCTCGAGCAAGAGTTCAGTAGAGTTTTGCAAACTGGTTTCTGCAGCCGCAAAAAGTTTTGCATGCAAAAGTTTACCTAGGAAGTTTCAACCCACATTAGGCGTTGTTTCAAACTCACTGCAGTGGTAGAGAGTTTGCATTCAAAATTCTACCTGAGGCATACAAAACTTTACCTGCATGCATACAAACTCTACCGCCAAGTAGTTTGAACTCTGCCGGCAGGAGAGTTTTGTATGCGTGTGTCGAGTTTTACATTGTAAAATTCTCGCTTCGAGGCATGCAAAACTCTGCCTTGCGAATCCCAACTTATGCCTTGCGATTTTTTTAATAAAATTTTTGACCGAGCACGAGTTTGAACCCGGAACCAAGGGGCTTCTAGTGAAGGGCAAGACTTAAAGACCACCAATTTAAGGGGCAAAATTTAAAGACCACCAATTTGAAGGGAAAAATTTAAAGACCACCCCAAATGAAGGGCAATCCGCACAAAAAAAAAAAGTTTAGTTGTATATATATGGATGATAAATTCAATTGGGTCATTTGCACGATTCCCTTCAAAGGCACTGGTCTTTAGTTTTGTCCCTCAAATTGGTAGTCTTTAATTTTTGTCATTCGCCTAATACCATGAGGTTTGGAATTTGAACCTCGACTCAGTAAAAAAACAAAAAAAAAAATTGCAAGGCATAGTTTCGTAGCAAAGTTAGGCCTATTCGGGCCAAAGTTAGGCCTTAGGCAGAGTTGGGAATCCAAACCTCTGCCTTAGGAATTTTTTTTTTTTTTTACTGAGCTAAGATTCGAACCCAGAACCTCAGGGTATTAGGCGAAGGACAAAAATTAAAGACCACCAATTTGAGGGGCAAAAATTAGAGACCAGTGCCTTTGAAGGGCAATCCGCACAAAAAAATGAATTCAATTTCCCTTTATTCCTTCTCTACTTTAATTAATTAAAAATGCTTCTCGTCCTAAGTAATCTCCAAAACGTACACACACACACATATATATAAGTAATTTAGTTTAAAAACAAAATAGTCTTAGTATACTAAAATAATTAATTTAGTAATTAAAAGGAAGATACCAACATTAATATTGATATTGGAATCTCAAAACTATTTTTCGGGTGAGTTTAATTATAAAAACATTTTAGTAATTTATAAAAATTAATTAAAAATTATCTTAATTTCATAATATCTCAAAATTAATGTAGTAATTGGTGAAAAATATTCAACACTTATTTTTGGAGAATTTTCAGGACTAGAAAGCATAATGAAATTAATTAAGGAGAAAAGGAGGGCCAAAATTGAGTGAAACAAGAGGGATGAAGTCTCAGGCCTGAAAGGCTAAAACATATGATACTACAACATAGAATTTGTTTGGTGGTTATTCAGGAACCTTTTATTAAAGAAACCCTCATTGAAAGATATAATGTTATTTTTGGTATGCATGGATTCCATGTCAATTGTAGCAATAAGATTTGGGTGTTTTTGGGATTATTCCCTAAATTGCTCTGTCTGCGCCAGCTATGATTAGATGATCGCCTGTAAATTTATGGATAATGATGTGGAGTGTTTTATCTCTATAGTCTATGCTAAATCCAAAACTGCTGGAAGAGAAGATCTATAGGGCTATATTAGAAATACTGCTCATAGCAGTAATGCTCCCTGGGCTCTGTGCGGAGATTTCAATAGCATACTATCTGTTAGGTTGCATGACCTACTGCCTATCCTATGCCGTGTCCAATTTTCGCTTATAGGATGGAATACGTTACTCTACCCATTCTATGTTGTTGTCTTGCGGAATATAATCAACAGGTAAGTAAAGGAAACACGATATTTACGTGGAAACCACCCGGCTTACAAGGGCGATAAAAATCATGACTTACAGACCTGCAGGATTTACCTCAACCTCTATTACAACGGTGAGTCAACTGCAAATTCAAGTTACAGACCTATAACCTAGGAACTAAGCTCTAAATCCTACTTACTAACCTATCACAAGCTAGCAAGCAACCTTCAAGTTAGAATCTAACTTGAAGTTGAATTTATAACTTTTTGTATCTACTTTAATGCTTCTATGAAAGCAGATAAAGATACAACTCGGTAAATAACTTAATACAAGAATCTAGACTTGTGAATTGGAAAAGAATATACAGTAGAACAGTTCCTTCAATCCTTCTTCTTACACTAGGGATGCAACCTCGGATTCTTGAATATTTTGGATTTATCTTGTGATAGCTCGATATTCTGAAATCTCTATTTGTGGGTGCGCAAACTTCTTCTTGGTAAGAGTTGGGTATTTATAACAATTCAAGCACACCAGGTTGGTAACAAAACCTTTTCTCTGTAGGACCTTGACGTGCAATAAGGTTTTGTGTTGTACTTGGATTCTTGCCTTCTTAAGGCAGCTTCTTTGTACTTGTAGAAGGCTTACTAATCTCGATAAATATGGCAAAGAATCTTTCATACTTGACTTCTAAATCTTTACCATAACTTCTGCAAATCCTTGTTGCTGCAGGATTTGTCTGAAACATGTTCACGAACCTGTTTCATCCACCTGGTTCGTCTGTCTCTGAATATCTGCATCTGTTGAGTTGGGATATGTTTATATACATGTTCCACCGATCTCTTTCATTCTTCATCTGGCTCTGTACTGCTTCTGAGATATTGGCCAGAATATGTTGTTAGACCCGTTTCATTTATTTGTATCTGTAACTAGTCAACTGGCCTTCTCATCACTGATCACTTTAAGCTCTTCTTCACTCAATGTCTTCACCTGTGATCATTTAACCTCTGCACCTGGTGACTCTTTGATATAGAACATGTTTTATAACACACTTGTTATATTTCTTCAATGAGCTGCTCCTCTAGCTGAGTCAACTTTACACTCTTCTCTGTTGCGTTGTTCAGTTTGCTCGTTGCTCATAAATTTCATCATTCTTTGTACACAGAACTTTGGTTAGGTCAACATATCTTTCTTGTCTTGAGCTGTACGTGTATACATGTATGTGTCTGATGGAGCATGTATGTGAACCGGATTCATGTTCATTGCTTCCAATTGTCTCTTTATGGTTGATCAGGCCTTTGGACTAGGTCCATGTACATTCTTTCTTATTCAGACATTGCTATGTGTTTGGATATGTTCCATTCAATCATATGTCTAGCTTGTTTAATTATCCTTGTGGCCTCGAACAAGTTCTTGATTTGTGTTCAGAGTAAGTTTGCAGACCTGGTTCATGTGTATTTTGGCAGCAACCCTTTCTCCTTTAACACTTCTTTCTGAATTAGCTTCATCTCTTTCTCTCTTCTATATTACTTTGTGAGGGAACATGTGTGTAGACTTGGCTCATCTTCTTCTATCATCATTGACACTCATATTTGCAATCTAAACTCTGTTGTATCTATGGACCTCATGTGTCTGCTCTTCTTTGCAGCCTCTGTGCAGTCATCTACTGATCCACTGGCTATTCTCATCTTTCTTGCTTATGCTTATGCTTTGTACTCATACCTGGTTCTTGAACTCATCACTGCATTTGTGTGCTTTCTTACTTGAAACATTCTTGTCATTGCTTGTTAAGTTGGTTACTAGTTCCGAATCTTTACTTTGTCAATCATCAAAACCTCACACATGACTTTATGCCAACACTATCTACTGAAGAGAAAAGACCTCATAGACTCAATAAAAGCAATCCATTCATGGAATGTCATCAAGATTATGACTTAAATGATAGTGGTTTTACTGGAAATAGGTTTACATGGTGCAATGAAAGAAAGAAAGAAAATATTATCTGGAAAAAATTAGACATGATGATGGTTAATGACAATTGGAATGACATTTTCCCTATTTCTAGTGTCATTCATATACCTAGAATCAGTTCTGACCACTGTCATTTGTTAATTAATTGTGGTACTAATCAAAATGAGATGGTCAGATACTTCAGATTCTTTAGTTTTTGGACTGATCACGATGGTTTTCTAGATATTGTTAAAGATCTTTGGTGTACTCAAACTGAGGGTAATATCTTCTGGGAAGTTCAACAGAAAATGAAAAACTAGGGCTTTGAGCACATGGTCCAAGAACACCATTGGATATATTTTTGTTCAGTTGAAACATCTGGAAGAAAGGGTTGTTCAGGAAGAAGAGAATTATCAGAATGTGGCATCTGAGATTAATAGAATGCATCTTCATAAAGCCAAAGCTAATATTATCCTATACTATAAACAGGTTGACTCATTTTGGAGACAAAAGGCTAACCTAAAGTCGCAAGTTGAAGGTGATGAAAACACTAAGTTCTTTCACTCAGTTGTTAGGGGAATGAGAAGCATTCTTAATATTCATAGAATTCTGCATAATGGAGACTAGTTTCAGGGTGATGATGAGATTGGCTTAGCTGCAGCTGATTTTTACCAAAATTTATTTTCACAAGGAATTAATACTATTGATAGAAACATTTTAGAGCATATTCCTAATATAATCACTGAACCTGACAGTGATTCCTTAAATGTTGTTCCAGCTATCTAAGAAGTCAAAGAAGCTGCCTTTGATATTAGTCCCAATAGTTCCCCAGGCCCTGATGGTTTCAATGCTGTTGGGGATGACATTTGTAATATGGTTAAGGCAGCTATTGGAGGCAAGCAGATGCCAAAATTCTTTACCAGTACTTGCCTTATTCTTCTTCCTAAAGTAGATTCTCCTCAGGAATTCTCTGAATTCAGACCTATAAGTCTAAGCAATGTTATATAGAAAATTATTTCCAAGATGCTTAACAACAGGTTGTCTACGATTATCCCTAAGCAAATATCCCCTAACCAGAGTGGATTTGTTAAAGGGAGAGCTGTTGGGGAGAATGTCATGCTGTCCCAGGAAATCATTCATGACATGAAGAAAAAGAAGAAGAAGAAGAAGAAGAAGAAGAATAACAAGGGAGGCAATGTAGTATTCAAGATTGATATGAACAAGGCTTATGACAGGATGTCATGGAACTTTATTTGTTCTGTGATGAGAAAGATGGGTTTCAATGAATCTTGGGTGCACACCGTTTTTGTTGTCCAATATGTGGCAATTATGATGTGGTTATAAATGGGAAGAGACATGGTTTTTTCAAATCACAAATAGGAGTAAAACAGGGAGATCCTTTATCCCGTTCTTTATTTATTATTGCTGTTGAAGCCTTATCTAGACTACTTAATAATTTATATACTAATCCTAGTTTTATTGGTTTCTATATGCAACCTAATGGACCGAAGATTAATCATATGTCTTATGCTGATGATATGATCATTTTCTGTTCAGGAAAATCACAAACACTTGAGTTGGTGATAGATTGTTTGAAACAATATGAAAAGAATTTTGGGCAGCTCATTAATAGGGAGAAAAAATGTTAAGCAAAAGTTACTTCCCTGCCATGTTAAGCAGTTACTTTCCTTGCCATGTTAAGCAAAAGTTACTTTCCTTGCCATGTTAAGCAAAAATTTTAGCCATGTTAAGAGAATTTCTTTGCCGAGACAAGCAGAGTAATTGACCTTAAGTAAACGTTATGCCGAAAACATTTGTGCCAAAACGAATAAGGAGACGTCCTTTCCTTAGCACCGAGACATAAGGGCCCTCTCTTATAACATTTAAAATTTCTAACGAAGAAGGTAAAGTCCAAAAGAAATTCTAAGGACTTGTCCGCAAATCAGTTTAAGTACGATTCTCACGAAAACTACTCCGGTAAGGCATTTAAAATTGTTAAAACCGGACCCTTTAGAAGAAAGGGCTAGTTGCACCCTAAGTCTCCAGAGAAAAATCAAATAGATCAGCCCCGGTCTTTGAGGTAACAACAACATGTATAGATATAAAAAGGGTGGGAGGGGGGGTGCAAGAATAAAAGTGTGAAGCAAAATTAGAACTTCATAACATGGAGAGGCTCGAAAGCAAAGGCAGTTGTTCAAAACAATAAGGAAAAAGAAGGGCATAAAGAGGCATGCAAGCCTCGGAGTAAATAAAGCATGAGCACGCAGGCCCGTCCAGATTTTGGAGAATCAAGGAGAAGATGGCTCGCCCTCGTCAGGAGTAGAGGTACCCTTATCCTCGCTATCAGAACTACTGTCTTTAGATGTCCTCAGGCTTACCATCAGGTTTACCATAGCAGATTCAGCAGCTGCAAAGTCCACCTCAGCATCTATCAAAGCTTCTTCCAAGTCCAGTTTCTTGTCTAAGGCCTCTTGGAAAGCATCTCGCCAGGACTTCAAGATTGAAAGGTCACGCATTAGGTTGATCTTTTGGTCCTGGTGGCCGGGCGCCATTGCATGCTATCCTATGTCGCTCCAAGGCAAGCTTGGGTTGCTTCGGAACTCCTGTGCCGTCCCCGAAGGACCTCCAATTCGTTCGACAGACGACCGACACGCACTTGAAGGTTTTGGAGGTCAGAGTTTTTAGCCTGTCGGGTTTTCATCTCTTGGTGTTCGGTCTCGTCAACACTCAAACGAAAGGAATCCTTCAGGGATTCGAATTCACGGCATCTCACCTGGAGTGTCTACACTTCCCGATGCAATAGGCGATTTTCAGTAGTTACGGAGTCCAGAACCAGCAAAATCCCCACCTCGGCTATGGCGGAGGTGGTGGAGGCATGGCCTGCGAGGATCTAGTTGGCTAGCTAGTGAAGCAAGATTTTCAACTTTGGTTCATCAGACCGTATTGGAGCAGCAGAGGCTCCACCAAATTTATTGGTGCTGAAATGCAATGGTGAAAGATCGAGGCTCGTATGGATCAAGGGATTGACGGGGAGAGATAGGAGGTCCAGGCATTTCTTCCTGGCAAAGTATCCCCTTGGCTATCCTGTACTTCTCGGTGAGCCTCAATAAAGCGACGTCAGGTCCGTACTCGAGAGCCTATCCCTTCAATCTGGGTTCCACCAATCCTCAGGGGGCTCCGGACTCTGCGTTTGCGACTTCCGATATAACAAGTGGCGGCGGCCAGGATGTTAGAAAGAGTTGTGGCGCTAGAAGGAATTTTTTAGGCTGAAGATCTTCGGACAGAAATCCCTATTGACATCTAGAGGGGATCCATCAGGGAGAGGCAAGAAAATTTGGAAAAATTCGGTCAAATTTAGGTCTAAAGGTTTACCAAGGTTTTTTCCCCTCCACCATGCAGCAGTCAAACTTTTCCAAGTCCTGATTATTCCCGCAGTAGCTCTCAGCAAGTCCAATAACCATTCAAACATTCGCGGCACGAACTCCGAAGCAACGGGGGAGGCTGTAAGAATTGAAGAGGTAATGTGAGAACAATCGAAGAAAATGAGGAGAAAGGAGGCTTGAAAACTTACGGGTGTAATTCCATGTCTCTGGAAAGGGGTCCGAAGATGGATGGTGGAGAAGATATGTTTGAATCATAACAAATCGGTCATGCCAAACTCAGTTAAAATCATCATCGGCATTGGTAATCAGATCGCGAGACCCCCGGGGATACAAGTGGATCATTCCATCTAGGAACAGTCGGGGTGAGTAAAGCTGCATCAGATGATCGATAGAGAAGGTGAGCCCAGCACAGTTGGTGAGGTTCTGGATACAGTAGACAGTTCTCCATAATTGGGGAGCAAGTTGGCCTAAGCGAACCTGGAACCGACGGCAGAAGGCCTCGATCAAATCTGGGACCGGCAGTTCGAATCCGATGGTGAAGGGGTAAGCATGAACCATGTGAATCCCTCAATATATTGAGTCATTCTGCCCTCGAGGCCGACTACGAATGTTATGACATCGGGACCCAGTTGCAGTCGGCATAAACTTTGGGAAGGTCATCAGTGGTGATTAAAGATTCAATCACCCCCACTTATTCGTGACGCGTGTCAATATGGTAATGACCCCTATACACGCAGTCAATAGGTAGGATTTCAGTGGCTAGGGACCCAAGATCAAGTTCTGAAGTGATATTAGGAGCATTCTTGTTCGGGGAGTTACCAGTTGAACGAGATGAAGAAGGGGTCGAGTTCACTGGGCTTGGCGGAGGAGATACGACGACAAAGGTTTTGTTTTGTTATAATGGCAAAAAAAGGTTTGAGACTTTATTGAAAAGAGGCTGAAATTTGGTTAAGGAAGGAAAATATTCTGATGGGAGTTAGGAAAAGGTCTGAGGTTTTTATAAGGAAAGAGGATATTCCAAATCCCTTAGATCAAGGCATTTGCAGGGGTTATGGAACGTCAATCGTTGCTTCCATTAATCTACGTCGTTTGACGTTTCAGGTGAAACGTTGTGATGTTCCAAATTCCCGCGTAATCCGAGCAGGTTCAAAACTCTTCCACTTCCCGAGAAAACCTGTTCGAATCTCAAAAAGTGTGGGGGGAGGGGGGGGGACTATCTGTATTGGGTAAAATATAAAGGATCCAAGCTGTACCAATGGTCAAGACACTGGCACGAAGGTTGAGACTTCGGATAAGTTAGCATCACTGCACCAGGAGAAGGTTTATGATACCGGAAGAAGCTGTAGGTCCGGTGGAACATACAGCTTCTCCTGACCTGAGTAGCCTAACGATCATCTGTTGTTACACAGCTGGGGCGTTACGCGTATTCATTACTATTGCGATTTTATGACCCTCTTTATTGTACATTATTACAATACCTTTAAGGTTTATTATGAGCAGGGGCGTGACACATGGAATGTGTTCCCCTAGCTCTAAGTATAAATAGATGAGGTAATTCCTATTGTAAGACACGATAGTCAAGCTAATACACACAGTTCTTACTATCATATTGCTGCACATTTTATATTATTGCTATTACTCCTTAGGCTCCGGAGTCACGACTCATCGATAACAAGAGGAATTTAACCTCGGATAAGCATGTTCAATCAAGGCTCTCTCTCTTTCTTTATCTTATTTGCATCTATTTACAATATTTAGATACGAACATCTTAATCTTATTGGTTACTCTGATGTACGTGCCCCTGACCACGTGAACAAATTTAACTGAACCGTTTTACGGGTAAACGTCAAAGCTAAGTACATCGAATGGGCAATGGTATTATTGGAAGCTGACTAACAAAGGTATATAAGAGTTATTTATTTGAGTTGATTGAAGAAATTTCTACACATCTAGATTCCATTCGTGCAGCCATCAGCAATTTTATCCACTTAGTTTTCTTTTGAAAGAATAAATAAATAAATAAATAAATAAATAATAAGTGGACTGGCGTTTGGTTGAAAAATTGGGTAGCAAAATTATGTTTTCTGGTCTTTATGATATGCTAAAGGATAATGGTATGACGGTAAGAATTTATTCGCGCTTAGTGTTTATACATGTACAATATATAGAGAAATTTTATTTTGAGTCTCACATGCCAAGCCATGCTTGTGTGAGCCTCTTTAAAGCTGGACATTTGGACCAGTGGGTCCCACTCCTACCACCATTTTCTCTCTCTAATAATTCATCTTCCTCATCCCAAACAACCCCTTCTAATTTCCTCTCTTTACTCCACCAGAAAATTATACTGGCCCCTCCGCCACATCATAATTTTCAAATTTTACTCTCTCCCTAAACACGGTTCATCTCTCTTTTAATTCTTCCCTCACTCATTTTCAGGAACACATAAAAACACTCCATGAAATCACAAAGCTTTTCATCCAAAACTAGCCGCAACTAAACTGCCAAAGAATCCTAGAAAAAAATAATCTACATGCTTAAAAAGATAATATTTACAAATAGTTAATAATAATTTCAAAATTGATTTTGAATGGAGAAAAAACGGAGAATCAAAGTTGATAGGGGAGGCAAAATAATTTAGATTAACTTTTGCACCCTAATTTCTTCCACGACCCCCTTCATAAACGTTTAAAACCATTCCCCATAAATCCCTTTTTCCATTGTTAAACCATATTTATTCTCCAGGACCTGTCTTTTCTTTTGCACATAAAATAATAATGGAAAATATATAAATTCAGAATCTTTGATTTTCTAAAAATAAAGTGAATGAGTTCAAGGAAAACACAAAAGTGTTGATGAAATTGCAGAACAATCATTTGACGAATTTTAGGCCAACGAAAGAGATAGTGATATCTTGGAGTTCTCATGCGGAAAGTAAAGGAAAAATTTCTGGTAGAGAAAAGAAAGAAAAACGAGAACAGATTGTTTGGGTAGAGGAAGACTAATCAAAAGAGAGAGAAAACGGTGGTAGGACTGGGACCTACTAGTCCAAATGTCAAATTTTAAAGAGTTTCATACAAGTATGATTTGGCATGTGAGACTCAAAATAAAATTTCTCGAGTAGATATTTGATGTAGTTGTAAAACATTTGTATTATTAAAATCCTTTTAGGATTGAGTTGAGATTCCGTATAGGCAAACGATGCTAAGATCGTTAGAAATGATAGAAAGACCCTTTTTTCATAACTTAACTACTCAAGGAAACTTTGAGTGTATTTGGTCTAAAAAAGTGAGTATAAAATTATTTAACTCTCTTGAATAAATTCAATCCCATTTTGCTTAAGAAAATCTAACGAATTTTCACAAGTCTTTTTTTTCAAAACATGCCATGAATAAATGAATAAAGGCAAGACTTTACTTAAATTTGTCTATTTTATACATATCCCTTTAAACACATTTTTAAGCAAATATATATATATTTTTAGTCACAAAATTTAAACCCGTAGATAAACCACAATGGGCGGATTCCTTTGAGGTGCCTAACATCTTTCTCGAAAAATCATCAGGGCCTTTACCCGGACTCTGGTACATTTTCAAACTAGTGAATTAACCAGCGCTTTGCGTGGTCATAAGACCTTAAATTTGTAAATAATTTTTTTCAATTATCTGAATACTAAAATAGAGTATAATTTTCGCAACCTTAAGTTGTCATTAGTTTGTCTTTCAATTTTTTTTTTTTTTTTTTAAAAAGTTTATAATTTTAGCTGTATGTATCTTGGATTTAAAAAATAATAGCCACTAAATTACATGTCCATTCACATTTCAAGTGAAACAAAATTACAAAGACCTTAGAACTTCACGACCAATCCATTGTAACGTGATGCCAATAGTATTGATCCCTTCCCAACCTGACTCAAAATTACCAATTAGTTTCGTTGCTTTCTATCTCATTATTTTGTACTTTCTTTTGCTTTCAAAATAATTTACAATAGTGGTTAACTGTAGGTTCTCCAACCATAACTTAATATGATAAATAGTTAACAAACGATCACAACAAATTTTCAGTTAAACTTTAACAAAAGCCCATATACTAAGAAAAGTTTACTGAAAGAAATTACTACCTCAATCTTTTTTCTTTATAATTTTTCGTTTTACTATATGCTTTTGGTCTTTATAATTGCGCATATTGAGAATTGTGTTTGGTTGATAATTATATTGTTAGGTGTAACAATAAAGATAATTTTTTTTTAAAAATGATCGATAAAAAGTTTAATATTTTGTGAACGACCGCCTGAATAACCTTCCACGAAAGCAATATAATTTTATTGATCGCCAAAGCAATTATCAAGTAGAGCACCGACCGAAAAAATATAAGAAGACGAAATACTTAAATAGAGGCGTAACTGTAGAATTTCAATTATTGCGGAAGATTTCAGTCTTCCTCAACAAAACAATATAAGATTTAAATTGAAATATAAAATCAAGAAATAATTACATATAGTTCTTGTTTGCTTAAAAAAAAAAAAATTAGAGAGTCCAAATTAGTAGAGCAATTAGGTAAAGCTAATGCAAGATTCTTTTTTTTTTTTTTGGGGGGGGGTGGGGGGGGGGGGGGTGTTTCTCAAGTTGAAATAGCTTTGGAACAAAATAAACGTCAAGATTCCTCCACTCCAAATCAATATTTTTATCTTTAAGATTTCTCCGAGACAATATTTTTCTTCAAATCTTTACACCATAAGATGACTTCTCTTATTTTAAAAATTATAACTTAAAACACTTCTTTCAGCAAAAGTTCATCCTTTTATCTACAGCAAACAGGGAATGTAAGTAAATTCAACGAAATTGTGCCGCTTCTTTCCAATTTCTCAGTAAATGCCAAGCAAATCATCATTTCTTGTTAAGAAGTTACGTTTTGACTCTATTTCAAATTATTTAAGTTTCAAAATAGTTGTCAAAATTATATTGTATCAATTTTACATAGATCTAATTATATTCCTAAACGAATCTAATAAAAAAGTTATGCATTGTAAAAGAAATAAAACAAATTAATAGGAATGCAGAAAAGTTTATGAATTTAGAAAGTGCATATAATTACTTCTAAAGTAATGCAACCAAAGTTGAGGGAGATATCATCGAGTATACCAGACTCCTCGATACAGATGAAATAGCACGAGTCATCAAAACTTAGAATACCAAGTAAGAAATTGTGTTGACAGAAAAGTATAGGCTTTTCAATTCAAATATTGGCAAACCTTTGCCCCTAAAGAAATTGGTACATGTAAGATCAACCAAGATAAAAATCCACTAACACATAAAACTCACTAAACAAATTGTTACAATGCAAAGTAAAAAAAAAAAATACAGTGAACTGCTCATGCTGGAGAATTTCTAACTGTTGGAGCTAAAATAGATGAATCACACTCTATATGAATAGCTTGGCAGTATGAGGCATAGGTTAGTCTTGTTTTTTATCTCCTATATATCTTTGGCACAATAATACCCATTAATATAAAATTAGTTAAAGGGAAGGGAGAAAACCTTAACGTTTTTGTCTTTTTGATATCCTACCCTCAGCACATTACTACACAATAATAAAATTAATTCGAGGGAGGAGAACAACCACAATGTTTAGGGAATCTAAAAGAGACCTCTAAGATTTTTACTATAAACGTATTTTCTTTAATGAAAATATAGGTATCAAGATATAAGATATTTATAATACGAAAAACTAAAAGCAATCATATTGTGATGAAAATTAAATATCAAACTTATAAAGAAAAAAACATTATACATATAAAATTAAACAGAAAACAAATTCAAATAACCTTCAAGAGATTAGATAATCTCATGTGATTACCTTTGTGAAGCTAACGTCTAAATGATTGGCATAAAGAGAAAACGCTAAATGCAGAAATGCTTACAAGAATGTTGGAAAACTGATCAGTCTTGATCTTTATTTATAGTGTGGATATGTGGATTAATAAACCACTCATTTACATGTTATTTAAAGCACCCATAATGCTTACAAGAAAGTTGAAAAACTGATATGGCTGTGGTCTTTATTTGTAGTATGGATATTTTATAGCCTATCTTTAAAACTTAATAACTTTTCATCTCCGTAACTTCTCCATAACTTCTTATTTCTTAATCTATGAGTTTATTACAATTTAAAGCTTCTGTCGTTTCTTTCCTCCATAAGCATGTTGTAATGGATATTGAAATAGTGCTCTAAAACCGAAGCAAAAAACATAGAGCTCTAAATGTGGCTAATTGTTGGATTATTTAATTTTAGTAGACCTAATAAGCACATTTAACATAATTAATAGATAATAAAATTATAACCTTTAATTAGTGATCCCATCAACTGGATAAAATTAATCACTATTTAAGAGAGTTAAAGGAGTGTCTTTTGAGCTTTTTTTAACATGGCACATAAATGGAAAAATAGAAAAAAATTCAAATAAAGGAGAAAAAGGATAAATAGCATTCTAGGCCATAGAGAGGTACCACATCACCTTATCTATGCCTAGCTTTATATTATATATAGAAGGTTTTCAAAATAAACAAACCTTAAACAAACAATTTTCTTAATTCTCATAATTAATTAGGTGGCAACTTTGTTAAACTAACAAAGAGCCAAGTTATGATAGTAGCTTTTGCGCCCGTGTAAAGGTAAACTGTAACAAATGGCGACTCTGATGGGAATACTGCAACTAGGTCCTAACTGCAAGGGTTTCGTGGCATAAACTTCCGCGTGCACCATGGCATGCACACACACACTCATATGCGCACAAAGACGAACGCTGGTTCGCGGTGGTCTTCCACTAAAAAACCTTAAACTCTATTGGAACACATTGGAGACTAGTTGGGGCGCGATCACCCCAACCGTCGACAGCGTTTCACCTCGAGTTGTCCGCTCGGGTTCCCAGTCTTTTGCAAAGCCAAATCTAGTTCACCTAGGATAGAGAGAAGCCAAATTCCTTATTTAGCACATTTACCCAAAATGTCTTAAATACCCGAAGTATATTTAAGTCCATTAGAAGACTACCTTCGAGTCTAAAAAGGGCCTATGCCCTAAAATGACACCACATCCCTTTACGTGCTAACTGAAATGTGAATGTACCAACGTGCCTAAACCACTGTCCCTTGGGGGTAAACTAATGGTTTTTTTTTTTTTTAGATGGCCTCAAACTTGAAATTCAACATGGTAACTGAGGCGCCCGAGCTATTAAGGATATGGTGGGCCAACATGGGTAAAGAGTAACAAAAGAAGGTTACGAACTCTTTAGGGCACCTACCCTCCTTAATGACCATGAAAGGATGTCGAGAGTTAATCGAGGTCATTTCCGGTTATTGGAATTGTGAGAAAATCATCGGGTATTGGGATTGTGATAGAAGGTTCTTCTGTTCTGGGGATATAAAGACGACACCTACGTTAGAGGAGATCCAAAATTGCATAGAGAATGTGATTACATGTCTAAGAAGGAGAAATAAACCCGATGATAACCTTTTGGCACCCTATAAGCCAAGTCCAAAAGAAATTGTAGATATGCTCTCCCTCGCCAGTTCCCAATGGATCTTCGGACCCACCATTTTCGGGATCCTCAAACCCGTTTTGGGATTCGGGAAGGGTACATTCACCATTCAATGGAGTTTCAATCTTACAAGACTTGGGAAGAAACCCAACGTTTAGCCTTCGCCTTATGCTTATTGGAACCATGGTCTTTTCCCGAGGTCCACACCTAGCTATTGACACGCGTATCATTATGGTCGCCCATGCTATTTTTTATGGCATCACGAGGGGTGGAGCAACCAAGTATTTCAAGATAATCCCCACTATCTTTGCAGACACGTATCGAGCTTTGGATCAATGCCGAAACCACCATGAATATATTCAAGGTTGCATTTTGCTACTCCAATGGTGGATAATCAAATATTTGCGTAAAATCGAGGAATCTCAAACCCTGACCAACCAATTTAGAAAGGACGACCTTGCCACCCAATATACGAACTTCGCAGCACAAACTGAAGAAGGATAGGCCTTCGTCTTTTCAAGGTTGAGAGAAAAATATTCAATGGATGTTCCAAGACTCCATCTCCAAAAGTGTCATTGTCCGGGAAAGAAAGTGTCCTTTCCTACCGCTCATGGGTATTCGAGGGATTTACCTTTATGCTCCAGCGAGAGTGTTAAGGCAATTCAGAAGGAAACAAGGGATACCCCAAATAGGAGACATGGTGTTTCGTTCGGTTTTTAAACTTGTGTCTAAAAATATACTTATAGTTTTGGCTATTAATTTCGAAAGACAGAGTCGTCACCTAAATAATTATGTAAATTAGGAAACCATTTTTTATTTTTAAAACCCTTGTTTTAAAAAACTAGTGAAATTGGTGGTTTTTTTGATTTTTCAAAGAAGGTATTAGGCACATTGAAAAATCCATAAAGACGATTACCGGCGGATTAAACATTTTGGGCTAACAGGAGCATAACTTGTTTAAAAAATGGATAAAAGGGGCTTTAGAGAATGGTTTGAAAGAGATACGGACTTCTTTATAATAATGACATCCGTATATAACAACACCCCTCTATAATATTAAGTTTTTCGGAATTGATTTTTTATATTATATTTTATTTCTCTATAACAACATTTCACGTATAACAACAACACCCAACTTTATAACAGTACACTCTTTATAAAATTACCCCCATATAACAACTACTCCATCTGTTTCAATTTATTTGAACCTATTTTCTTATTAGTTTGTGTCTGACCTCTTTCTATAACTGGAAACAATTTACCTTTATGAAATGATTTATAACCACACAAACCATATGTGTCTCATTTAACACCACAAGTTTAAAAGTCTTCTCCTCTTTCTTATACTTCGTGCCTAGTCAAATGGGTTCACATAAATAGAAACAGAGAGAGTATATTCTTTTATTGGTAATATAATAATCAATCATCTTTATAAAAATAAAATATCTATAATTAGCAATAATAAGTGTAGAAATTTTAGCCAAATATTTAATCCTTTAATACATTATTTATGACAACAAATCTCATTATTTTTCACTTTCACTGTCCCCCCACCCCGCACAATCAGTGGCGAATCCAGAATTTTCATTCAGGGGGTTCGAAAAAAATAAAAGCTGAATATAAAAAAATAATGTTCTCAATGGGAATCGAACCTAGGACAATAGAGACAATTTTGAACACTCTGGACCGCTTGAGCTAACCTTTTGCATTTGTTCAGGGTGTTCAAAAGTTAATATAATTTGTGGGTATAGGATATGTGCTTGGATCTTGGTATGTATGAAATGGAGAGAGTAGATATTCAAGAGTTCTCTAGTGAAATGGCTAATAGTGGCGATTTGTTTGCGAATATAATCGCGTATGGACAGTATGGAGTACTTGATGGATTAAATCACACTATAAACTTGAACAAAATAGCCTTGGCCGAATTAGAAACTGAAGGAAAGATTGTATATATATGATCTATTCTATTACAAGTGTTCTTGGAGAAGTCAAGGAAGCAACCCCCTCAAGGGGTGAGGATATGCCCTATTTATAGTGTAACTTCCTCAAGTCTCATACAATTGTGAACCAATAAACTAATAATTTCAAGGACGGATACGCGGATTTGGTGGGATTGGACCGACGGCGCCGTCGACACACGTTTGGTGGGCCCGACCGTGACGGCACGTCGGCGGCGCGTAGTTCCCATTCACCGGTTATTCGGACCAACGGCCATTCGGGTCAACGGCCACGAATGCTCGAATCGGAGGATGCGGCCGTTTCGATCACGGAGAAAACGAGACTCGTTCAACTCTGGTATAGGCGTTTTCCCAGAAAAGGACCGGGTAGCATCCGGTGTGTTCTCGTCCCTCTTCCATCACCGGTGAACCTTACAACCGGTCGGGATCATATCCGGTTTTCCCGTATACAGATAGCCCCTCACTTCTCGTTATGCCGGTGCACCGGCATAACGGGGAGTGAATGACTTTTGAAACCGGTGATTCGGCCGGCTCGTTCTTATCCTCACATTTTGGCGGGAATGGTTACGTAACGCCCCCCCCCCCCCCCCCCCCCCTTTTATCGGCCACGTGTCCTTACCCGGACGACCCGCCTCTGTCAACCGCCTTTTGCACGTCGTTTCAAGTCGCCTCTCATTAATAATGGGGACACGCGGCGCCATCTGATTGGACTTCCTCGGTAACCGTTCCCCTTCCATGCCTATATAAAGCCCATTATCTCTTCATTTTACCACTTTCACGCTCCGTTCTTCTTCATCCCCCTCTTATCTCTGCATTTTCTCACATCCCCCATGAACTGTTGTCTCTACATTTGACTTGCCGTTTGATTCACCACCTCAAATTCTGTGCAAAAGAGTTGATTTCGCCAATCGTTTTGGTTCGAGTGTTCTTTGCTTCGTCGCCCCTGAATTACCAGTTTCTTCACTTTCCTTTCTACTTTTGAACCCTCTTTCTTTCACACTTTCAAGATGTCTGAGTCCACTACCCACGACGCTCCACCGATGTCACCCCCGGGATCCGGTCCTGCATCCCCGGCTAAAATCGAGCTCACGGCTTCGGATATTATACCGGCCAAATTCAACTTTAACAAAGATCTCGAGGTCGACAAGCCTTCCTCGGTTTCGGACAGGGGATACGATGTGAGACGATATCCTTCATCGATTACCGAGGAGAGACTCGACGTGGTCCGGGCTGACTGCGGGTGGGACGCCCGCTCGGTAAGGGTTTTCGCACCCGGTCCGGATGAATCTGTCACTGACTATCGAGAGGGGTTTTTGTACGTGTACACTTATCCCTTTACCCTCAAACTCGACCCTCCGATTGATCCGGTCATTCTCGATATGTGCCGGACCTACGGCGTGACTTTGGCACAGGTCGGCCCGATCGTTTGGAGGGTCGTTGCCTGCCTTCGGTTACTCGCCAACAATGCTGGGAAGGAATTTTCATTGGGCCACTTGATACGCCTGTACTCCCCGAGGATCTTCCGGGGCGGCGTGATAAAACTTGTCAAGCGCAGCCGGAATCCGTTCTTCTCGAAGATGGATGAAGACCGGGATAGGGGCTGGTTAGAGCGGTATGTCCGAGTGAAAACCGAGGACATCATCCCCGCCGACTACATGCCCTTCCCGGAGAAATGGAACGATAAGCGTAAGTTCGAATCTTTGGGCAATCGTTTTTACGCATTTAGTCATTCTTTAGCCATTCTTCGATCTTGTTGTCTCATTGCTTTCTCTTTGCTTTTATTCAGCCAACGGATACGTTCCTCCCGTTATTCGCGATCTGAGCGAATGGGTTACTGCGCTCCTCTGCCAGCACCCCTATGAGAATCGAACATGGGCTCACCTGTCTCGTGGCCGGTGGGTGGCGCTAAACCATGGTAATATTTTTATTCCCTTTCATGTTTTGTTGTGTTTTCCACTGCCCGTGGCCCTTTGAATTCACAACCTTCGCTACTGCTTTTGCCTTTCAGGTTTGCCCAAGGGCTCGGTGGCCTCGAGGCCTGAATCGGGAACCGCTTGTCCTGCACCGCCATCCGAGTTTGACACGGCGGGTTCTTCCCGTGTTCTTGACGATGTTTGAAAAAGAAAAAGGACTTCCGAAAAGTCGCCGACACCAAAAAGGAAGAAGGCAAGGAGTGTTGCCCGGCCTTCAAGGGAAGAGGCCGAGCCCGACATCATCGTTCGGAGAGTCAGCTCGGTCCCCTCCGTGGCCCCAATACCGGAGGAGGCGGTCTCCGTTCCGCCCCTTCCTTCTATCGGCGAAGGTCCGTTTGTTCCTGCTCCACATTCAGGTGCGGAAGAAATACTTTCACCGGCTCCTCTTCGGTCGATTGACTTTGTCGACATTTCAGGCGAAACTTCTTCGGAAGATACTCCCCTGCAAAGGAAAAGATCCGGGGAAGCGATTGCTGCTGAGGCCGGTAAAAGGGCAGCTATAGAACCGGAGATCGGAGCCCCTACAGGCGTTCGTCCGTCTCCCGGGTATGAGCCTGCCGTGACTGCGGAGCCCCTGGCCTTTGCCGAAAATATTGAGGCTGCTCCAAGTTCATCCACTCCGGCTCTGCGTGTGGATGATTTTGACGATATGTTCTCGAGGACTCCTCCCGCCACTTGCGAAGCAGCGGGCTTCGGTCATCTTCCTATTCCTCGGGCCACGAGGCCGGCCGATCGGGCCTCCGAGTCTGGCGCCAGGGATAGTTTGGTGAACATTTTCCCGGCCCCGAGCGTGGAGCCAAGGAGAACCCGATCAGTAGTAGTCACCGTCCCCGAGGACTGTAGCTTCTTATCTCGTCCGGTGGGCGTGGCGAGCTACTTGCGTCCCCTCGTCTCAGATTCGGACAGACGCAAAATGACCGGAGTCACTTGGCAGTGCCTTATTAACGAGGGTATGCATGCGGGCAACCGGGTAAGATTCTTAGCCACTTTTGTTCATTTTATTCTCAGAATGCCATCCTTTCTTCACCTAAGTTTTTTCGGTTTGTTTCGTCCGCAGAGCGTGGTGCTAGTCAATGAGGCCTTCACCCGTGCCCAACGGGAGATAGACGATCTTCGGGGCCAACTCGATGCCCAGGGCCGAGAGACAGAGAAATATCGACACCTTCTTCGGGAGAAGGAGGGAGAATTAGCCGGGCGGCCGGTCGGCCGACTTCGCCCCGAGCTTGATGCGGTCAAGGAGGAAAATCGTCGTTTGGAGAGTGATCTGGCTGCCATGACCGATTATAATCGGAGCCTCGAGGCCGACAAGATCGCTCTTAGCCGGGATAAAACCCAATTCTCTATGCGGTTGGATGAACTCGAGGCCACGGTTTCCCAACTTCGGGGAGAGGGGCGGATTCGGTGAAGGGCGATGCTACGGGTTTGTCGAGAGGAACCGGCGGCTCGAGTACGAGGTCGCTTTGTTCAACGAGCGCGGCGGGGATATTCGAGAGAAAAAGCCGAGGAGCGGGCCCGGATATGTGAGGGTATTAGGCGAACTCGAGGGGGCGATTAAAGCTAATGACGGCCTTAAGGCCGAGGGCGGATGCGGCCAACCATATGAGAGATGACCTCGAGAGAAACCGGGCTCATTTGGAAGCCAAACTGACCAAGGCTGAGGCCGATTTGGAGGAATCTTGGAAGAGAGTGGAGGCGGCCGAGACTCATACCGCTATTGTCGCTGAGTACGAGAAGTGGAAGTCTCGGCGTCTCACCCTCGAGCAAGTTGAGCACGGCATCGAGGATCTTCCGGCCCTGATACTTGAGGCCAAAGGAATGGAGGAGAAGGCTAACCGTGCTCTCGGGTCCGAGTCAGAAGACTCCGAGCGGACAGAGTCCGAACATTCATCCTCCTCTGGTCATGCCGGATAGTGTAGGGCCAGTACTTTGGCATCTATCTTTTTATTTTTTGTCTTCACAGGACTTTGTTTCTCTTTTGATGTAAAGAACATTTGTCGTATAAATGAAAAGTGCATCTTTTTTGCTTCCTCGTTCGAATGTTTGCCATTATTTTTTTGCGATCGTTGGTCCGTTTTGGGACAGGGTGACCCATAGTCATTGACTTATTGCGTCCGTTTGGATTTTGTCCGATATTTCGGGGAGCGTTTTATTAGAGCCGACATTTTTCTTCGGCTTTATTTTAGGGCCGGTATCTTTTCAACCTCGGCTAATAGAGTTTTTTGATGTGGCAGCTCCCGTTTGGGGAGTTTATCAAATTTTTGGCCAATTGCCTTTGCCGAGTTCCGGCCTTAGTGCAGTGACAACCTGGACAGAGTGCATTTTAACAGAAAGTTGCTAACTTCGATAACTTTTGACAACTTTGCTTTTGCAAAACGTTTGTGCATATGAGAGTTTTGACTCTTTCTTCCTTTGCCGTAGCAAGTGTAAAAATGGGACACGATTCATTATGATCGTTTGGTCCTTACATCAAAGGCTATGGCCGGTGGCCGGGCCTTTGTTTTGCCGTAGCAAATGTTGAATGGGACACGATTCGTTATGATCGTTTGGTCCTTACATCGAAGGCTATGGCCGGTAGCCGGGCCTTTGTTTTGCCGTAGCAAATGTTGGGTCTTCCCGTCTACTTTGATCGGTGTCATCTTCGGTGTGGGCATGGTACTCCCCCAGCACTGATCCGAGCTTTGAGGCCGGGTGAGTGCTGTTATTTTCCTCCTCGGGAGGCGCTGCACTGGGTATCCGGGTGAGTGCTTGTTATGCCCTTCATACTTGTTCAGTAACACGTTGTACTTGTTGCCTCGTTAAAAACCTTGTCGGAAAACCCTTTTTGGGACAAAACCGTACTAAGGAAAAGAGTGCAACACGTGTTTTCAGGCCTAGACTCTATTTTCCATCTGTTCTCGACTTCCTGCAAATGAGAAAGGTTAATGAGAGGATACGGGCCATACCTTAGCAGTAGTATCTCTTTAGATGAGCCACGTTCCAGTTGTTGCGCAGACGTTGCCCGTCCATTGACTCTAACTGGTACGATCCTTTGCCCGTTATACCGGTTATCTTGTATGGGCCCTCCCAGTTTGGACCTAGCTTTCCTTCGTTGGGGTTCTTGGTGTGCAAGGTAACCTTTCGAAGCACTAAGTCCCCAACTTGGAAATGCCGAAAGCTCGATCTCCGGTTGTAGTATCTTTCCATTCTCTGTTTTTGGGCCGCTATGCGGATAGACGCGCATTCGCGTAGCTCATCCGCGAGGTCAAGCTTCACAGCCATGGCTTCCTCGTTCGACTCCCCGGTGGTATACCTGAAACGGAGAGTCGGTTCACCGACTTCTACGGGGATAAGGGCTTCGGCCCCGTAAACCAACGAGAATGGAGTTTCACCGGTGCTCGATTTGGATGTGGTTCTGTAAGCCCACAGCACCTCCGGCAATACGTCTCTCCAATGGTGCTTCGATGCTTCAAGTCTTTTCCTCAGATTTTGGATTATTGTTTTGTTCGTGGATTCTGCCTGTCCGTTCGCGCATGGGTGATACGGGGTTGATACGATTTTCTTGATCTTCAAACCTTCGAGGAAACTGTTGACCTTGCTGCCCACGAACTGAGGGCCGTTATCACAAGTTATCTCGGCGGGGATGCCGAAACGGCAGATGATGTGATCCCATATGAAGTTGATGACTTCTTTTTCTCTGATTTTTTCAAAGGCCTGCGCTTCAACCCACTTAGAGAAATAGTCAGTCATAAACAAAATAAAACGGGCCTTACCTGGTGCCGGTGGTAACGGGCCCACGATGTCCATTCCCCATTTCATGAAAGGCCAGGGTGAGACCACCGAGTGCAGTAACTCCCCGGGCTGGTGAATCATCGGGGCGTGTTTCTGGCACCCGTCACACTTTCGGACGAAATTCTTGGAGTCTTCATCCATCCGATTCCAATAATAACCGGCCCTGATGATTTTGCGGACCAGAGCTTCGGCACCGGAGTGGTTGCCACAGGTTCCTTCGTGGACCTCTCTCAATACATATTCCGTTTCGCCGGGGCCCAAACATTTAGCCAGGGGGCCGAGAAAAGATCGTCGATACAATTGACCATCTACCAAGCAAAATCGGGCTGCCTTTGTCCTTAATGACCGCGATTCCTTTGGGTCGTTCGGGAGCTTGCCATCACCCAAGTAGTCGACGTACCTGTTGCGCCAATCCCAAGTTAGGCCCATTGTGTTTATCTCGGCATGTCCATTTTCTATGGCCGTGTTTGATAGGTGCACTGTGGTACCGGGGTTGATTTCCTCCCCGTCGACCGAGGACCCTAAATTTGCCAAGGCGTCGGCCTCGCTGTTCTGTTCCCTCGGTATGTGCTGCACGGTCCATTCTCTAAATCGGTGAAGTACCACTTGGGCTTTCTCGAGGTACCTCTGCATCCGTTCGTCCTTGACCTCGAAAACACCGTTCACACGGTTTGCGACCAAGAGCGAGTCGCGTCGAGCTTCGATGAATTCGGCTCCCATACTCCGAGCCGGCTCCAAAAACTCGCAATCATAGCCTCATACTCGGCTTCATTGTTAGTCAATTTAGCAGTTCTAATTGACTGTCGAATGATATCCCCGGCTGGACTCTTAAGGACGATTCCCAGCCCGGAACCTTTAAGGTTCGAGGCTCCGTCCGTATGCAGAGTCCAAATGCCCGTGGTTTCTCCCGAGGTCAGCAGAAGTTCCTTTTCGACCTCGGGGACCATAGCTGGGGCAAAGTCGGCCACGAAGTCGGCCAAGATTTGGGATTTGATGGCCGTTCGGGGTTTATATTCGATGTCGTAACCGCTAATTTCTACAGCCCATTTTGTTAACCTACCGGACAGCTCCGGTTTGTGCATGATATTTTTCAAAGGGTAAGTGGTCACTACACGTATAGGATGGCATTGAAAATAAGGTTTGAGTTTTACGGAGGCGCTTACCAATGCTAATGCCAATTTTTCCAAATGAGGATCCGGGCTTCCGTATCCCCCAAAGTTCTACTCACATAATAGACAGGGAATTGCGTACCTGATTCTTCTCGGACCAAAACGCCACTTACCGCTACTTTGGAGACAGCTAGGTAGAGGAAAAGCGGCTCGTCGGCCTTCGGTGTGTGCAGCAACGGGGGGCTGGTCAAATACCTTTTCAACTCCCGTAGAGCCTCTTGACACTCCGGTGTCCAAACGAAGTCGTTCTTCTTTTCTGAGCAAGGAGAAGAAACGGTGACACTTGTCGGAGGACCTCGATATGAAGCGACTCAGCGCCGCTATTCTTCCGGTGAGCCTTTGCACCCCTTTTATGTTGTTCACAACCTCGATGTCCTCGATGGCTTTGATTTTGTCGGGTTAATTTCGATTCCCCGGTTTGACACCATGAAGCCCAAAAATTTGCCGGACCTTACCCCGAAGGCACATTTTTCCGGGTTAAGCTTCATGTTGTATCTGCGGAGCACATCGAAGGCTTCCTGCAAATGCTTTAAATGGTCCTCTGTTTCCAGGGACTTAACAACCATATCGTCAATATAAACTTCCATTGTTTTCCCTATTTGTTCTTCGAACATTTCGTTAACTAGGCGTTGGTAAGTTGCACCGGCATTTTTTAATCCGAAAGGCATGACGTTATAGCAGTAAGTCCCATAACGGGTAATGAAGGATGTTTTCTCTTGATCCTCCGGGTGCATCCTGATTTGGTTATACCCGGAGTAAGCGTCGAGAAAACTTAACATTTCATGTCCGGCCGTGGCATCGATCATTCTATCGATGTGCGGCAACGGAAATGAATCCTTCGGGCACGCCTTGTTTAAATCTTTATAATCGACACACATCCGAAGTTTATTACCTTTTTTGGGCACCACCACCACGTTAGCAAGCCAATACGGGTATTTTACCTCCCGGATGGAACCTATATTTAAAAGCTTTGTTACCTCATCTTTCACGAAGGCGTGTTTTGGCTCCGCCATAGGCCTCCTTTTTTGCTTTACCGGGAAAAACTTTCCGTCCAAGCTGAGTTTGTGTGATGCTATTTCCGGTGATATACCTGTCATATCTATATGCGACCATGCAGAGCAATCAACGTTAGCTCGAAGAAACTTAATTAATTTGCGCCTAAGCTCCGGGGTAAGCCCCGTGCCCAGGTATACCTTCCTGTCTGGTAAGAACTCGAATAGGATGATCTGCTCCAGTTCCTCTATGGTCGATTTGGTTGCGTCCGAGTCGTCCGGCATGACAAAAGACCTAGGTACCCCGAAGTCATCCTCTCCGTACACCGGATCCGCCCCGGTATTCTTTGATTGCTATTGGGGGCTTCCCTCCGGTTATACCCCTTTCTTCGTGAGCGGTTCTTTAGGCGGGGGCCGATTCCTCTACGACGAACATCTCCTTTCTCTGCGGGCTGCTCACCGCGGATGGTTTTCACTCCCTCTAGGGTGGGGAATTTCAGCAATTGATGCAGCGTTGAAGGTACCGCCCTCATGCTATGTATCCAAGGTCTGCCCAATAGCGCATTGTACTTCATGTCCCCTTCGATCACGTAGAACAAAGTTTGTTGAATGGCGGCTTCAATGTTCACGGGCAGTGAGATCTCCCCTTTCGTGGTTTCGCTTGCCATGTTGAACCCGCTGAGTACCCGGGTTGCCGGTACGATCCGATCGAGCAGTCCTAACTGTTCGACCACTCTCCATCGAATGATGTTGGCTGAGCTACCTGGGTCAATCAAGATACGTTTAACCTTAGTTTTAAAGATAAGTACAGAAATTACCAACGCATCATTGTGCGGTTGAATGATGCCCTCTGCGTCCCCGTCGTCGAAAGAGATGGAACCTCCGGGTAAATGATCTCGGGTACGTTTTTCCCGAACAATGGAAATCTTTGTCCGCTTCATTACCGGAAACCGAGGGATGTCAATACCCCCGACTATCATATTGATTATATGCTGGTGTTCAACTGGTTCGACCCTCTGATGAACTTCCCTTTCCTTATAATGGTTTTTGGCTCGCTCGCTCAATAGACCTCGGAGGTGGCCGTTTTTCAACAACCGGGCTACCTCCTCTCTCAACTGGCGGCAATCCTCAGTCTTGTGACCGTGGGTCCCGTGATATTCACAAACCATGCTCGGATCCCGTTGCCCCGGATCTGTCCTTAGTGGTTTCGGCCACCGCACATCCGGGCACGACCGATGGCCGAGACAAGATCCGAATCGACGTTGAAGTTGTACTCCGAAATCCTTGGAGGCCTTTATTCTTGGCCGAACTTCCGGTATCTCTTCGAACGAGAGCCCCACGTTTAACGGGCGCGCGTCCAGCTTGCTACCTCGACCTGAGAAGTGGCTCGGGCCTTCCCTTGGCTTTTCCGACCTGGAATTTGATCGCTCCGGGTGCGAGTATGGCCGAAACCTTTCTTTAGATGATTCGGACTTTGCTTCATAACCCTTCCTCGGCTTCTCGAAACCTCTGTCCGCCTTCAACTTTATCGGGGAGAGCTCGAACTGATCATCCTCTACCCGAATCTTCGATTCATACCGATTGTGGACATCGGCCCATGTTACGGCCTCGTATTCCAGCAAATTCTCCTTCAACTTGGCCGAGGCAACCGAGCTTAGCATGTTGAGCCCTTTCGTGAAAGCTTGTGCGGCCCATTCCTCTGGCACCGAGGGTAATTCCATCCGTTCCCTCTGGAACCGGGTCACGAACTCCCTTAGTAACTCATCGTCCCTTTGAGTTATCCGGAAGATGTCGGCCTTACGGGCTGCACCTTGATGGCACCGCGTGTGCCTTTACGAAGGCGTCGGCCCGAAGATTTCGAACGAAGTGATCGAGTGCTCGGGTAGATGGTCATACCATGTCAGCGCTCCCTTCGACAGAGTTTCCCCAAATTTTTTCAGCAATACCGACTCAATTTCATCTTCTTCCATATCATTGCCTTTTATGGCGCAAGTATATGAGGTCACGTGCTCGTGCGGGTCCGTGGTGCCGTTGTACTTCTGGATGTCGGGCATTTTGAACCTCTTCGGGATCAGTTTCGGGGCCGCGCTTGGTGGAAAAGGCCTTTGGATGTACCTTTTCGAATTCGGCCCCTTCAGTAAAGGTGGAGCCCGGTATCTGGTCCACCCGAGAATTGTATGTCTCGACTCTCTTCTCGGTCGAATCCACCCGCTTTGCCAAAGTCTCAAGCATCTTCAGGACCTCGGTGGAGGAACCGGCCCTAGAATCATTACTCTCGACCATCCGTGGCTCGTTCCTTCCAATTTCCACTGTACCCTTAGCCTTTTCCGGCCCAGCTTCACCTTGTCCACTTTGCAACCGGGCAATCGCCATTCCTTGCTCGGCGATTGCTGCTCTTTGTTCCTGCAACATCTCGAAAATCAGACGCAAATTAATGCCGTCATTTGGTGCCTCCGGTTCCCTCTGGCTTTGGGTCCGAGACAATGTGACGGAGTTATGGGTTCTTAGAGGATCAGTGGCCGGTAGGGCGGCATTCTCTTGATCCACGGTGTTTTGTCGATTGAGCCTCTCCCTCGAGTTAATGGGGTTCGGGTCAGCAAGATTTGGTAATCCCCGTGGTTCGCTCCCCTCATTTTCTGCCACAATTTCGGTGTTATTAACGTGACCAGATTGTCCGACGTCAGCCATAGGCGTTACGATTTAGATGAGTTTGATAAAAATCAAGACTAAGAACTATTATCCTAGCCCCACGGTGGGCGCCAAACTGTTTACCCCGAAATCGGATAATCAATTGAATTTGTAAGCGGGTATAGGATATGTACTTGGATCTTGGTATGTATGAAATGGAGAGAGTATATATTCAAGAGTTCTCTAGTGAAATGGCTAATAGTGGCGATTTGTTTGCGAATATAATCACGTGTGGACAATATGGAGTACTTGATGGATTAAATCATACTATAAACTTGAACAAAACAGCCTTGGCCGAATTAGAAACTGAAGGAAAGATTGTATATATATGATCTATTCTATTACAAGTGTTCTTGGAGAAGTTAAGGAAGCAACCCCTTCAAGGGGTGAGGATATGCCCTATTTATAGTGTAACTTCTTCAAGTCTCATACAATTGTGAACCAATAAACTAATGATTTCAAGGACAAACCTGCGCAGATTTGGTGGGATTGGACTGACGGCGCCGTCTGACACACGTTTGGCAGGTAACTGACCGTGACAGCATGTCACTGGCGCGAAGTTCCCATTCACCGGTTATTCGGACCAACGGCCATTCGGGTCAACGGCCACGAATGCTCGAATCGGAGGATGCGGCCGTTTCGATCACGGGGAAGACAGACTCGTTCAACTCTGGTATAGGCGTTTTCCCAGAAAAGGACCGGGTAGCATCCGGTGTGTTCTCGTACCTCTTCCATCACCGGTGAACCTCACAACCGGACGGGATCATATCCGGTTTTCCCGTATACACCATTGTCTTACGAATTTTTATGAGTAATTTATCTGTGCGGTTTCAAATTCTCTAAATATGTATAAAAGATGATGTCGGTTCGGCAATAAACTTTTCCCTAATTTATTGAAAGATCAAATTAGGGTTCTGAATTTCAGTACTTTTTGTATGTGGAGTCGTTAGGTGTTTTTTTCTTGATAGATTAATTTTGCTACAATTTCTAGGTATGCAGAAAATTTTATGTATTGAAAACCATTATGTGTTTACAGGAATGACTAAAGGAAAACCATTATGTGTCAAAGCTAGTGTTCTTTGAATGTGAAAATCTGATGCAATTAACTAATGACTTAGTTTTCCAATTCAACCTCTATGTAGTTGTGATTCATTTGTTGAGTTAATATTATTTGAGTTAACTTACATTCACTTGTTGAAAATATTATTAATGAAGAAAATATCCGATCCCATTAGTCTGAAACTAGAGCAATTGATATTTTGATTTTGTTGGCTATCATAATATTGGTTTGGTTGAGGCTCAAATATGGCATCTTTGGTTATAGAAGAAAAAGGTTTTTTTCGACGACTTCAAAACCAGTAATTTAAGCAGGAAAGTGATTGATAATGTATTGGAAAGAACAGAGTTGTACACTTTGCTTCCATTGAAAACTCCGGTTATTATATCGGGATCGCGGTTTATTACTGGGATCCTTATTGGGTAATAAGGTTAGTCTATTTTCTTGTGTTTAATGTTGTTAGTCATCTTTTGCTATATGTTAATTTTTCATTGATGCTTTTGCTTGTTTTTTCATGAATAATTGATAAATTGAAGTGAAGAAAAAAAGTGAGACTACATTTTTATCAAGATCCAATTGCTTTGCTTTGCAAAGAGATCATATTGCTAAATTTGAACGCCGACACAAAGGTATTAGTATAATGAACATTATATACTATTCTGTCCTTTGAAATGTCCTTTGAAAAGGAGCCTAATCCTCACAATTCAGCCAAGATGGCGGTTGCCATAGAATTTCTGCATAATCACGGAATGATATCAGTGACCCAAGTTAACCATCTTCTACGATAAACACACCTGTGTTATGACTTGTGATCTAGCTTTTGCATAAATGCACTACTAACAGCGTTAGAGTGATTTGGGTCGTCCTAACATTGTCTCAAAATCATCAAAATCCAATTTTTATGGTCTCAAGATTTGGGTCGTCCTAACATGTTTGACATCATTTCAAGAATTCAATTTTATTGAACTATTCATATCGTAACCTTTAATGTGGTTTTTCTACCCAATCAACCTAGTTAACTGGTACAAAGGTTGTATGTAGAACAAAGTTGGGCATTAATAAAGATTCTCTTTTCTATGTTATTGATCTGCATCAACTTAAATGTGACTCAGCAACAAAGTTGGGTGTTTTTTTAAGTGATAGAAATGGGGAAAAAAGTAAAAAACCAGGAAAAAGATAAATATAAATGCTTGGCAGAGGAAGCGCCACGTCACCGGGCCTTTGTCCTGGCTTTATATAGATATATAGATTGAACTAGCTGAACAGCAATCTAGTCTCATCGTTTAGTGTTTTCTATAATTTAACTAGCTAAATAACGATCTAGTCTTATTGTCAGGTGTTTTCTATAATTTAACTAGCTGAACAACAATCTACTCTTATCATTATGTATTTTCTATGAAGTGATGATGTTGCAATGTCGCATACTGTGATACTTCCTGGTTTTTATGCACTCTTTTTCCTTTTAATAGTTGTCTTTTGCTCTGAGAAAATCTTATACGTTAGACATATTTTTGATGTAGGGGCTTGTTAGCAAGCAAGATGTATGAAACTGCAAAAGGAATTGTGACTAATCTGATCTCTTTGATAGATCAATTTGGTTATGTTCTTAATGGTGCACGAGCATACTGCAGTAACAGAAGGCAAGTATCCTTTATCAGGATTCATAAAACTTACAGCTATTAAGAACAATCGAAAAATAAAACTAAGAGTTGTTAAGATGCTTTAACTTGTACTATAAATTTTCTCCTTACCAAATCAACAATAACAACATACCCAGTGAAATCCCACAAAGTGGGGATTTCTCCTTACCAAATCATGCACATAAATGTGATGGAGGGAGTAACTGTATCTCTCTCATGTCTTAGCCTTTGTTTTCTGGAAAATTAGGATGTCTGCTTGTAATTAGGTTTCCCTAGTATATTTCGTATTGGTTTTTTTTTTTTTTTTTGGAGGTCAGCATGGGTGGTGAGGGTGTTGGGTATTTTCTGGAAAACCATACTGTGTGTATAAGACTATAAGCTATGTTTATATGCAAAAAAAGTATCCAATGTGAGCTCTTATCATGCTGTGCATGTTCTTGTTAATTTACTATAATTTTTAGGCTTTGTTATAGTTCTTCTAAATTGTTTTTTATTGGAAGCCTACACGGAACAGCGGAAGACTTTACTTTCCTGTCATTCTCAACTTTTTTTTTTGTTCAAGGAATACATAAAGTGACTATTCAGGGATCAAACCACGGCTTGAGTCGGTACTATGCTATGTGGAATAAACCCCGACCAGAATTGTCAACTATTATAAGGCTCCATAACTCATATTACTGACTTGGGTTTAACATGACCTTTGTACAAGTGTAAATTACATGTTCTTTTTTACTTTTTAATTGATATAGGACAGTGAAACAGCTTCCAAACTCCCAAATATATGTGAAAAAAGAGAATTATATCGTGAGCTGGCTTCAGCTGCTGAAAGCGGCTGGGATTTTAGTTCAAGATGGATGAGGTAGCACTTTATTCATTTATTTTTCAGTATAGTTGGTAATGCAGAACATGACAAACATCTTCTATTGCAGGAACAAATCTGATATCACAACAACTTGTACAACATCGATTGTGCCAGTTGATTTGAATGCATTCCTTCTGAAGGTAATTCTCTAAACATTAGGCCTTATAAGTGAGACCTTGCATATAAACCTGGCTTTAAAATTTGTTATAGCTGGAACTGGACATAGCCTTTCTAGCAAATCTTATTGGAGAAAGTAGCACTATTACACAGAGACTTCTCAAAACTATGTTGCTCGGGCTCTTCAAAAATGCCGATGGGTGTGTGTCGGATACTCCAAAAATAGTGTATTTTTGGAGGATCCGATACGGGTGCAGCAGCATTTTTGGAGAGTTCGAGCAACATAGTCTCAAAATACACAAAAGGCCATGAACTGTATCTTTTGGGGGCAATGGCTTGATTACTGGCTTACCAACAGCAACACATCCGAGGTGGTATCTCTTGCATAAACCGGTAATCGTAGATGCATCTTGTTAAATATTCTTCTTCTGTGAACCATAGATGTATCTTGTTAAAATTTGTTTAGTACAATAGATGCTAGATTCTTAAAGCTCTCTTATTAATTAGTTCAGTGGATTAATAAGTTCAGCTAGTTACTGCTATATTGAGGATATTTTAATTGTTGGAGATTCTATTCACTTTAGACTATGGAAGTTTGCTAGTTGGCTAAACTTTAAATTATTGCTGCTCATTAGTGTAGTTATTTTTTTTAGATAATTCATTGAGAATAGTCATGTTTTTCATATGGACAGAGGTGGCAGGTGGTGTATCAAAAAGGTACTACGGGCTTGGAGTATAGTGTTCCTCGTGTCGTCCGTCGCCATGTTGAATGATGCTTCTACTTCACAAAATTTGGAAGAAATGGCAGCGATGCCAAAACATATTACAATGCTGACCTGGAAACAACCGAAGCTAACTTTGCTAAAATGAAAGAGTTCATGAAGAAGCACATGACTCAATTTGATGATGAGAAAGAGACTCAATTTGATGATGAGAAAGAGACTGAATTTGATGAGTAGTTTGTTGTGGTTGTTTGAGACAATATGGGATGTTTGAGACTTTATGGGATGTTTAGACTTGATTGTTGTGGTTGTTTATTAGCTAGTTAGACTCGATTTGAATGATTTTGAATTTTTAGACTTGATTTTGCAGTGGATAGTTTAGTTTGGTTGTTTAATGGGGTTTCAATGTTTAACGCTTTACTTATTTGATTTTTTTTTTTTATGACATGGAACCCGCGGCAGCTCGCCACTTCGGGTGCGCACGGGGGCAAATACGAACCGTACAATAGCTCGCAAACTACCTTTGGAGAGATAACCCGCACTAGGCAAACCCAGTGCGACGAGCTCGACCCAGAAGGCAAATTCTCTGCTTTCGTAGGCAGGGGGTTTCCACTATTTTTAAGTCATTTGGCTATCAAAATTTTCCGACAACTGTAGTCGGGAATTTTTTTTAGACATTGTAGTTTCCGATTACTCTAAAACAGTCGGAAAGTAGTTCGAAAATTGGATTTTCTGACTACCTTCTGACTATTTCAGTAGTCGGAAAGCAGAAGGCAGTGATTTTCTGGTAGTAACGTGTATAACAACCATTCTCTATAACAATAAAAAAAATCAGACGCCATGATGCTGTTATAGAGAGGTTTAAACTTATTTGGCACTCAATTATTCCATTAATATAATTAATGAATTAACTTTAAAAATTTGACTACATTTCAAAGTGATAACTTTAAAAAAGGATTTGGTTTGAAAACCTTGGGCCTTTTACGGCAAAATGGACCATTGCTTAGGCCAAAATTCTTTGAGGCAAATAGGAATTTTTACTTGTTGTAGCTTCTTTTAAGACCTAATTATTAATAATAACTATCCTTTTATTTAATTATAATTAGTAGCTAATTCACTTTTCTAAATTATAATTGGTAGCTATATCAAAATACATACCCAAATACATATATCTTTTTCTATTCCCACTTACTATCCATTTCAGATTTTCCATCCTCTCAAAATCCTAAAAAACTCTCTCTCCCTCCTCACTACAACCGCCGCCGCCACAGTCTCGGAGCTCCGGCGACGACTCTAGTGGATCCCAACCAAAACTACCGCCTCTCTCTCTCTCTCCCCTTCTCTCATCTGGACCGGCTTTGAACATTTGAAGACGAACCTCAGCGTCGCCGTAGATGGCAGCGTGAAACGGCGGAGAGAATCAGATCTACTTCCAGATCTGGTCGATTTCCGGCGTCGGCGCATCCAAATACAACTAATTCACTCGCAGACCAACTGATCTTCTACATATTATACATCATCATTAATCTTCTTTCCTTTATGTACCTGGCTCAGATCGGCGGATTTGAGTGTTTTTTGTATTTTTGAGTGTATTTGGCTGAATATATGAACAATATATATCTCAGATATGGCCGGAAATGGCTCAGATTTAGCTAGCTCAGATCTGCGGATTTGAGTTTTTTTTTGTATTTTTTGAGTTTTTTTTGTTAACAGTGTATTTGGCTGAATATACGAACAGTGTATTTCGTTGAATATATGAACATATGTATTTGGCTGAATATATGAACAGTGTTTTCAAATACACGGAAATTTAAATGTATTTGGCTTCATATGTAGTTTGAATGTACACAATGTATTTGACATTTTGTTGAAATCCATTCAAATACATTGAATATATGAACAGTGTTTTCAAATACACAAATTTTTGAATGTATTTGGCTTCATATGTAGTTTGAATGTACACAATGTATTTGAAATTTTGTTGAAATGACATCAAATACAACGAAAACCCATAAATGTAGCTTTTAATCAGTATGTATTTGAAAACAAACAAATACACCCGTTAAAATACATATGTTCATTAAATAGTAGCTATATTGATAATATTGAAAAAGGTAAAGCCTACTAAAGCGTGAGGCACCTACTAAAGGATAGCTATTCATGTAAGTTTACCCAAATAAGAAACAAATCCGACCGTGCTGATCTAAATACACCAGTGTCATCTCAAATGTTGAACTATGGAAAATCATTGAATAGAGAATCATTTGAGCTAAAACGTTAGTGCACAGAATCAATAATGACTGAAAATCTTTCTCCTTGTTCAAAAACGTTGCTTAAAAAATGATTCCCAAAACTTTGCTTATTAATTGACTCACTGACTTCATTAAAGTAGTTGTGTTAATTTAAGGTAGAATAGTCTAGTAGACCCCTGTACTTGTCCAGAATTGTCATGCCGGTGTTCGTACTTACGAATTTGTCAACCAAACTCTTCTACCCTTTGAAACTGAACATTTTAAACCCCACTCATCCTATGTGGCATTTTTTAAGGAAGTGCGTGTGATATACTCGTTTAAGGAGAGTGAGGCCTATTGAAAAGGCACCAACAACTATTTTTTGGTGTCATCTTCTTCCCCAATGTTCATCCTCCATTGTTGAACAAAAATGAGCTCTTTTCTTGACTTTTTTTTCTCTCTCTAGTTTTTTCTGTCCAATTCTTTCTCCCCTCCCCAATCTTCTTTGTTTCTCAAACCTGAATCTTTATCATGAATATAGAATCCTTTGGCCAATAATCCAAATCTTCTTTACAAATTCGATGATATGACCTCTTTGTAGAAGGGAATTAAACCCATCAAAATATCAAAAATGGGTCAATCAAAAGATCCTCAAAAATCACCACACGTCAAAATTAATCCATAAAGGATTTTGAAGTAGAAATTATGCATCTTTTACCAATTAATACTTTCAAAAGATTTGAGTTTTTTGAGAAAATTTAGCCTCAAATTTTAAAAATCAAACAAGACGAGACTTTTTTCCAAATCAGTAAAAAAAGAAGAAAACAGTGATTATTCTCCCACTTTTCTATCTGGACAAAAAAATTAATTATTTTAGGGGAGAGAGAGAAATCAATGGGGAGAGGATTAATGGTTGAAGCTTTTTTTATTATTTGATTTTAATTATTTTTAATTTGCCATGTGACATGGCATCTAGAAAGTAAACTTATAAGAATGTGACTTGTATGATGGTAACGAGAGGCAGATAACATGAAACTTAACTTGGAACAATAACCTAAACATGGAATGCAAACTTGGGAGAGATTTGACGCCCAAGGAATTATGATATGATTCGATTTTAATCATTACAGTTAAGTACTTGTAGCTTAAATAGTGTTTAAGGCTATGAACATCAATAGTAGCAAACATGGAATGCAAACTTAGGAGAGATTTGACGTATTAAACATTTCAGATTGTACTCTAATTCAAGATTTAACTTGTGAACATACTTGTATAAATAGAGGGATCCAGAAAGCAATTTGGTTTTAACCTTAAAATTTAGACTGATTAATGCAAGTATGAACAAAAAGGTTCTTTCCAGATTGAACATGGTTTATTAAAATCTATATATATGCATGATCTCTAAGTTGCTCATATTATGTCATTTGAAGTTAACTAAGAGTACTTTAGCAAAACACACCTCATCTTTGATGCTTGATTGGACGGATGAACAAAAGCTTTAAACTTAATTACTTGCCACAGATTTAAGAAGGCTGAACTATCCTACCCTTACACATGATCCAGTATTCAGAAAGAAAAACTCTTGAAGAATTGTTCACTTTCAAACAGATATTCAGGGAAACATAATGACTTAAAGGCTTAAGTTTGACAACTCTTAAACCTTTTGGAAGATGTTTGGCAAAACATGTATCTAAAGATCGGAAAAGGGTCAAATATACCCCTCTACATATATCTATCTACTTTGATTTATTGTTGAACTTAACCCCCCGTTATACTTTTTCGTCATACGTGCCCCTACCGTCTAGTGAAGTTCTAAATTTGCCCTTACTTTGACTGAGGAGACACGTGGCATCGTCTGAGTGAAAAACCGAACCCATTGATTAAAAACTCAACCCCATTAATTTGACCCATAACCCGATCCGACCCTTTCACAAATTAATTGCCCCTATTCGTTGTCTTCTCCGCCAAGCCTGGTTCCATTCCCAATTCCCCTCTTCACCATTGTTATCAAACCAGCACAACTCCACTATCATTTCCTCCTCCATTTCTCATTTTGATTTCAAAAGACAACTTCAAAAATTCCACTATAAAAAGCTGCTACAATCATAGAAGAAGCAACAGTGAAAACTGAATAACACCCTCCATTTTTTCTAGTGGTGGAACTCATCATCCGGGTTTATTTTTCTATTGGTGAAGCCTCAAACTTTGATGGTAAGAAAAGCTTCCATTGATAATTTTATTAAAAGGGGTGGTTCCATTGATGGTAAGAACAATTTATTTTGTTCTACTTGGTATAAACTTTCAAAAAAGCCTTGAGCTTGCTTGTCAATATTCTCTGGAACATGATGAGAACTTTTTGTAATTGAGCAACAAGAATCTTCAGTGGCTGTAAGAACAGCGTATTCTCTTATTCATCCATAGAAAATAGTAATTTTTTAAACTGCTGTATTAAAGATGAGAAAAAGTGAATTGCTGAGAAGGGTTTTGGAAGGAAGACGAGAATCGACTTATTTTCTTTTAGATTGAAAAGGTTCAGCACAAAAATTGAATTGCATATTACAAATGCTATACAACTTAAAAGGAACAACAAATCTTTTCATCTGTGCAAAAAAGTTTGCAGCAGCATGGCAGTAGCTGAATTCCCCTATTCCCTCTAATGGTGTTTCCTCATTTTTGTTGGTTTATTAACATTGAGTTGTACATGGGTGTGCAAAATATCCGATATTCCAATTGCACTTTTAAGGGTGATTCATGGCTTTTTTAGCAGATCTCCAGCAGAATCAATGAAAAACATAGTGTTTTCACGGCGGTTTTGTGGAGGAACGCGGTGGTGACTATGAGAATGAACTAGAAGGCGGTGTGGCAACAAGGGATGGTGGGTAAAAAATTAAGAAGGGAATGGGTCAGTCAGGTCTTGGGTTTTGGGTCCGAGGAAAAATACATAATCTACAAGAACACATAATTCTCACAAGATTCTCCAATATTGTTTCGCACCGGTCCGTACGAGTTACGAAGAAGATAGGCTACGAACGATGCGCAGAATCTTCCATGAAGTTCTTCGAAGATAGTATTTTGTCTTTTGTGTGTTAGAGGAAAAAAAGCGTTAGAAGGAGAAGAAATATGCAGAATTCATGTAAGGTTTCTTCTAATAGAAACCTATTTATAATTCTTTAAGTGACACAACTATTCAGAAATTTTCCCAACAGTTGTGACTCTTCTCTTTTCTTTTCTTTTAATATTATAATAAATATATGAGTCATATATACTTATATATTAAGACATGATCTGGGTTGACCCATATAGGTGACCTGAATTCAATTTCCAACATCTCCCACTCACACGTGGTGGGTCAACTCTCATTCCTATTCTGTAACTTTCATACATAACGACTAGGCTGTGTGACCAGTGCATATTTCGAGAGCTTGGTTGCTATACATCTATTAGGATATCTCGATTTAATGGAGCTTAGAGTAGATTGCAGTATGCAGTACCTTAGATCATTTATCACATTCACATCTCAGTATCTCTTTTGTCATAACTTGAGTTCATCATTATGTTATTGTCTCAAAGACAAACATAAAGGATCGATCAATGAACACAATTAATGTGATAATACTCAATGATCTTCCTCATCTCATGAATCTCTCAATCTCAATTTGATATGCTTTTCTAGAAATATTCCGCCAGACCAATTCATTCATGATCTCTTGGCAACACCCTAAGATAGCAAACACCAAATTGAATCTCAAGAAACTGATCAAAGTCCTGAGGGTACAAAGATAAAATTACTCATAATTTTCAGGGCTTCACACGATAACAAGTAGAGATTAGACTTGTATCGCCCTTATAGGTCACTAATGCATACATGGTATGAATCACGTACCACAGTATTTGCTCCTTCCCCGTGGAGCGTATGTCTTTTCGCAAATTAAAATACTGTGCAGATGATAGTTCAAACAACTCATGTCTAACTTTGAGTTCACAAATCTACTCATACTTTTTATCCATCAGAACTCACATTTGCCATTAAGACAGACTATCACATTTAATCAAACATGATTAACCATAAAACACACAACATTCATATTATAAACTTTGAGCTCTCTATTATTATCACTTCTGACAATAATAAGTTTATAATTGTCTCATCTCTGTCTGTCACCCAGACAATAGAGGCGATTGCCTGTGTGAATAGGCCAATTTTTTTTTGTCTGTCCGACATACTTAACATAAAAATCCATCTTATGTATATGAAACAACAATAATGAATAATTTAGGCATCAACTAACATTTACCTCAAAATGCAGTTTTTACGTGAACATGATCCTCAAAAACTAGGATTTATAAATAATCATGACTATGCAATCCCAACGATATCATATCTTTCATAAGCAACAAATGCTATGGGTTTTGTTAATAGGTCTGCTACCAAGTGATGCGTAGAGATGTACTTTATGTTCACTTCACTATGTATAATTTTGTCTCTGGCACAAAATTTCACTTAATATCAATATATTTTATATTCACAATAGTAAGAAAAACATACTCAGATTTAGATTTCCTCTCATCTAAATCTTCTTCTCAATTCCTTGACAACACAAAAAATATCCTATTGTGCCTTTAAAATACCTTTGTATCATCTTAACTGCTTTCCAGTATTATTGTCTAGTGGAGTATGAGGACACATCCTCCCACTCGAAATTTCGCCTCTAGAAATAGAAGTATTTATGGATCAAGAATACATGATGCTTCAAGCCTTAAGCTTGAGTTTGGGAACCCTTTGTTCCCAATAGCTTTAAGATTAAAGCCTTATGCTTGGATTTGAGAACCCTTTGTTCCCAATAGCTTTAAGATCCAAAATCTCAATCAACTTCCAATTGGTTTGATTTCACGGACTCCATTTTAATTTATATTGTTGTAACTATTTATCCTTAGTAGGGTATATGTAAGAGCCTACATAACACTATGTGGCTCTTTTCATCAAGTGGAGTAACTATATATGCTTCCCCTTCAATCTCAAATCGATGACGGGGAATCCAAGGACGAGATTGAGATTGACAAACTGATTATCAATTAGTTAGTTACTCCCACTGGGACCAACAATATTAAATCGATTTTGATGGTATATTGGTGATAGGAACATACCATTATCACCAACTAATCCACTCAAATCCTAGTATATACAACGGTAGCAATTCGGTCCGTAGTTTCATAAAGAGATAAGTCTTTACTCATCTCACGCTACTTAAAATAACTATTCACTTAGAATACAATATCAAGTGATTCAAATTCGGTCATAATGCCACTTTTGTTCACATATGAACAACATAACCCTTGGGCTATTTAGAGTATCGTAAAAAGATAAACTTTCTTCACCTTGAAACTAATTCCATGTGGGGAAAATGGATTATGAATAAAAGTCGCACAAACTCATCAGGTTTTTGCTTTCCACAACTCATATGGAATAACAATAATTTAAACAGAACTGCAATTGTTTGAATCATTGATGTCAGATGAAATAAATTGCAATGGAGCATCGGCGCATTAACTTTTCCAAATGGTTTTCTATTTATTTTCTTGCTAGACAATATTAATAAGTAGACAAATATACTTTATCCAAAGCATCAAGTAAATTTTGTTTGGCTAAATAATTCTTTTGCTGTTAACCACCAAGGTCAATTCTAGCATGCCGTATATTTGCATCAACACCTGACGCAAAGAAGCACAAATATATATTCTTACTGGAATTATAAATAATATCCAGTATACTAAAACCATCATAGGAATAACCAACGTCATATCTTGTATGTAACAAAATACAAATAAGATATATTATGAGGCATCATAGACACATCTAAAGTCTTAAGAGCCTTTTGCTATATTCTAGGACATACTGGATATTACATCACCGTTCAGCTTTTCACTCATGTTAAGCGCGGAGACTAATATTCTCGTAGCAGTTCACATATTGATAATAAAGAATAAACTATTTGATATATCTATGTACATTTTTAGAGCCTAAAATTCATATACATACTGATCCTTACAATAAGTAATTATATTAAAATTTATTTCACATTAGATTCGGAATCGAAAGTTCACTATGTTCCCAATCATCATTCAAATCATAATATTCAATAAATCTAACATAATCATTTATTTAAGAAATACTTGTCTTAAATTACTTAATTCAAGACTAAATTATGTAATTCTATAAAACACATAGATACGTTCTATAAGAATAACGGCATAAAGCGTTAAAAAAAATCATACAAGTACACATACTTATATGAAGATAATGCCACACAAATAAGTGCACAAGTTAAATACACAATGATTTTTCTGTCGCACATATAGAAAAAAAAATTAGGACCTCACCATAATTATGTATACACATGTATACATGTTTATTATATATGCACTAGTTCACATATAAAATTTGTGACAATAAAGTTTTACAAAAAAAACTTTTGACAGTTAATCTTCTGTTTTTTTTTTTTTTTAAATAACTTATACAAAAGAAAATCACAATATTGCAAAGCACCCAAAATTTTGAGTTTTGTTTCGAGAATAACAAATTCTCAAAATACAAAAAAAACATGTCACAAACATTATGGAAAAAAGCCATCATCATGCTCTAGGAAATTCTGCCGCCTTTTAGGAGAAAGAAATCCGCAGTTGACTTAGAAACATATGCCCAAGTACCAGAATTCCAAACAAAATTATTGCACAGAGCAAGTCTAACTGGGCATTGTTTTTGGCTTTCTGCCCATCTGCAACCAATAAAGAACATAAAAAAATGTACTCTTTTTTTAATTAACTATTGTCACGATTTGACATAGACATGATAAAAAATTCCCTTTTCTTCAAAGAATTTACTTCTTTCTTTTCAAAGAAAACCAAAAACTTGCACAAAAAAATGTGACTGAGAACGGGAAAAAAACAAGTGCAACTTTTCTGTTCCTTTTCCAGATTCTATAAGACCATGATATTTCCATTCTTTGGGTGAACGAATTCTCTTTTCTAGCCTTCTTTGGCACAGATTAAAAGGAGCTAACTGATGATTAAAAAAAACTGTCCCGTATACAAAAAGGACTTTAACAAGTTTACGGAAAGAACAAGCATAAACAAACTTGTCCGCCAACAAAATAATCTATTTAACAATGGTATCTTTTAAACTCAATTCTCCTTTTGGTCTAATACAAGATGAAAGAATACAATCAGAGAGAGCAAATTTCCATCTTTTCATATTATTGGCTTTCACGCCACCACGAAAAGAATTTGCTACAACCAGTGAAACAACTACTCGCGACAGTATTTTCAACAACGAATGATATGACTAGGAAAGAAATAAAATCTTAGGCTCTGATACCAATGAGGGAAAATACACAATCTACAAGAACACATAGTTCTCCCAAGATTTTTCAATATTTGTTTCACTAGTTGACGTACCTGAATTACATAAAAGAAGATAGCTCCATGAACAATGCAGGAATCTTCCACAGAAGTTTTTCACACAGAAGAAGAGAGTATCTTGTCGTTTGTATGTTAGAGGAAAAGAAGCGTTAGAAGGAGAAGAAATCTACAGAATTCATGTAAGGTTTCTTCTAATAGAAACCTATTTATAATTCTTTAAGTGACACAACTATTCGGTAAATTTTCCCAACAAAGTGACTTGACTTTTTCTTTTCTTTTAATATTATACTAAATATATAAGTCATATATACTTATATATTAAGACATGATCTGGGTTGACCCACATGGGTGACCCGAATTCACTTTCCAATAGGGTCGGTACCGATTTTTTAAGTGGTGGGTTGAGGTTTTATTTAAAAGCTGCCACCTGTCCAAATTGCAATTGTAACGGGTATATTTAACTTCACGGACTAATGCAGGGGATAAATGACAAAAAAATATAACGGGGGATGAATTTCAACAATATCCCAAAGTAGAAGGGTATATTTGGTCCTTTTCCGTTTAAAGATTCAAAAGAAATCATTTGAAACTCAACATTACTTTCTGAAAATATTAGTTGGTTATTTGAAGCATTTAATCACAACAAAAGAGAAAATTCTAGCGTAAAACAGAGACAGTTACAACTTGGTCTTAAGAAATCCATTTAGCTACTGGTTTGTTTTTGACAAAATGCTTAACATGATTTCACATGCTCATGAATTAATAAAGCTCGTAAAAGAGAACTTAAACTTAACTACTTGACCCTCAGTGTTGAGGTATTTAAAAAGAAATCAAAGTGACCCTAAGTGTTGAGGTATTTAAAAAGAAACCAAAGTGACCCCTAAGTGTTGACATTTTGAAAAAAATGAGATCTTGGTACTAAGGATCGATTTAACTCAAAATAGCACATAAATAGTTTCTATCTTATTCCGAGAAAAGGAAACAAATCCAAATTTTGGGAAACAGGTTTGAAAATCATCCAAGAGATTAAAAACAGCTCAATATTAACCCAAAACTTAGGATAAATAAACTAAATATCCTCCAACTTTTAAAGGGAAAAAGAGTCGGTCAAACCATGACTTTTTAGCTAATCTTAAAAGAAATAGCATCTGGTCCCTTAAAATATTTCATCAATGAATAAAAGAAAGCTAGATTTGAACTTAGATTTTGGAAATATATTGAAATCTAAATACAAGTTAACAATCACTTCCTGTTAACAACCATTCCCTCTCTAAACTAGTCTTAATGGAAAAAACTTAGGATATCTTCATGTTAAAACTTAACACATCTAGATTAACTATTAAAAGTACTATCAACAGATTTGAGCAAACCAAGTCTGATATTAACTATTTAACTATAGATTTATACCTCAATCATACATTTCCGATTAAGGCATTCCCAGCAACTTCCAATCAAACACAAACAAGTAAGACTGGACTAATTCATATAGTAAGTTAAGTAACAGCCATCAAACGAACTTAACTAAAGAAAACAACCATGAAACAGACCTTAAAAACTAAATACAATTGGATGCACATGAATAAAAAATAGGCACACCAAAGCAAACTACATTAAGAAAACTGAAAACTCAGATTTAAAATCCGAAGATAAAATTGAAAAGAATAATAAAATTCCTTTGCCCGAAATGAAAGAGAGAAAGGGCCTTTGGGCGTTTAATGCCCGTTTGGTCCGAAAATGAAGGGGGCTAGTCTTGGAGGATTTTAAAACATAGCCTTTTGTATTTCAATTATAGTCAATCCTTGGTAGAATAGCGAAATTAAAACTCAATTAGACTTTTAATTAGAATCATTTTTGAAATCAAACCAATTGAGAAGAATCCTAAATCAATTAATTAATCAAGTTTTTTTAACTTTAACAGAGTAAAATATTTATTGCAAAAAAGGAGACTAATTTTTTTATAATTAAGCCGAAGATGACTTGAATTTGACAATTTTGATTTTCATACTCTTAAAACACTTGTTTAAAATTCAAGAATCTTGACTAGTTAATTGAAATGTGGAGGACCAAAATCGAGTGTCAACACATGGGATGATACATCGTCGACTATGAGGAAGACAAGGTCCCATTCACTGTTGAGATCACCGGGAAGTGGAACCGCCTCACATATGGGTTGGAAACCATAGCCGAAGATAGATTTCAAGCTAGGCATGACAAAGACTACAAAGATTGATTGAGGTAAACCCGTCAACCGGTCCAGTTTAACCGGTTCAAACCGGTAATCGGACCGGAACTGGAACCGGTTCCGGTTAACCGTTTATTACATATCGGTCCGGTTCGATTTTTTTGAAACCGGAACCGGACCGGTTAAACCGCTGGAATTAATTTTTTTTTTTTTTTAAATATAGCCGTTGGGGCTGGGCTGTTGGGCAACGGTCCATTTGCAAAAATGGCCGTTGCCAAACGGTCCCGAAGCCCTTTTTTGGCCCCCCCCCCCCCCCCCCCCCAACCCCCCCCAAACTTTTTTTTTAACACTTTAACCCATCCCCCACCCCTATATAAACCCCTCTCCATTTCCATTTTAATCCACACCAATTCACTCTTCTCTTTCTCTCAAATCTCAATCTCTCAATTATAGTTACTTTGCAATAATTAGCCACTTTAAATTTCTCTCAAATAAATATTATAAAGTCTTATTATAGTTTCAATTATTAATTTTGCAATTATAATATTGTTGGTGGAGTTAGTGATTTTGCAATAATCCGAAGTAGCTTTGGTGGATTTGCAATTCTAGCCGCCTTCACTTTGTTGGAAATTAGTCCGGTAATTTGGTACCTTCGTTCCAACTCTATCTTTATTTTTCGCAATTTAATTCTAGCAATTTATTGTCTTGTGATTTATTTGAGTGTGATTTAAATTAATTCTATTTAATAATGTTAAAGAGATTTAGACGTGATGCCGATAGTAGTGGTTAGGGGTGTACATGGACCGGGTTGGTTCGGATTTTTTAAACACCAAACCAAACCAATTGCGTCGGGTTTTTAAATATATACACCAAACCAAACCAATAAAATTCGGGTTTTTCAACCTCGGGTTTTCTCGGTTATTCGGTTTTCTCATGTTTTTCTGCTTTTTTTTCCGAATAGTCTTGATACAAAACATATAACTTTTACTTCAAATATTTCTTTAGTTCTAGTAAGATACAACTACATAATTAAGGTGTTTCTTAAAAAATAACACAAAATGTGAGAAGAGTGATGACATTGTATTAAAATATTCAACAAAAGCTACTAAAATCGGTTAAAATAAATATTGCTAATTAACAAGACATAAAGAAAATGACCATAATCTAAAAATACCAAGTTATGCTAAAATAAGTACGCTAATAAGTATTAATTACATATGACAAAGAAAAAACTTAAGTTATGTATTTTCACTCTCTAAATCAATTATGCAAAACTAAAGAATAGATATCCAACATTATTGTCATTCCTAGTGGTAAATTGAATTTCTTTTGTTAGCATTAGTGTTGAGTTGGTTTTGGTTTAGACTTTATTTGAGTTACTAACATCCATAGGATATAAAACTTATTGATATTCAAAATTCTAAGTTCCCCCCCCTTGAATAATATGATAATGGATTAAAAAACTACGAAAAAAATTAAGAAATATTTATAAATTACATTAAAAATAAATATTTTTATGTATAAAATATTTTAAAAATTGAATACATGTAATGTCGGGTTGGTTTGGTTCGGTTTGACTTTTTTTAGTTAAAAACAAACCAAACCATTAGTCGGGTTTTTTTTTCAACACCAAAACCAAGTCACACCAAACCATTAGTTGGGTTTTTTTCTCGGTTTGACTCGGTTTATCGGTTTGGTGCGATTTGTCGGTTTACTTTGTACACCCCTAGTAGTGGTATTGTTAGGAGTGGGCTTAATGAGGAAACATTTGTGGAAGAAACACCTAATTTAGGTATTGATGTTGGTGGAAATAATCCACTTTTAGGTTATGAGGCAATGCAACAACATTTTACCGACACTTTTAATGAAATTGATGATGATGATGATGAAACACAAGCTTCCGAAAATCTCATAGGAGATACATGTCCTGCACAATCACATACACAAGACAAACCGCCTAGAACTGGTAAGTCAACCACTAAAATTTGGAAATTTATGACTAAGGATAGGGAAAGCCATACTAAAATGTACCCTATGTACAAGTATTTGCTTTTAGGCAAGAAACTAAAAGAAGCGATTGAACGAAAGTACACTAAATGGTCATATGAGAAAGAAACATATGATGTTTAAGAGAGTAAAACGGTTCAAATGCGTATTCAACGACGATGTACCCACTAACCCAAACTCTCAGTGGGCTAAGAAGGCCCGAACCGAAGAGGGATCGTCCTCCGCTCCTCAATGGTAGCTGCAACTGATTTCCCCTTTTTGCATTATTATTATAGCCCTCTTCCAACTTGCTATGTTTTGTAACCTTTAGGGAAATATTATCAAACATAAATTTTGATTATGAGGGCAATGAAATGGTTTACAATTGGCACATTCATATTTCAAACGCTAGAAAGACCTTGGTATAAAAGGGTCATAAGACGTGATTTACATGGTTTATTTGCCTTATGTGATTATGTGATTAACTGCTTTCATGCGTTCTGTCTAAACATGATTAATCCATCATTTTCATGCGTTCTGTCTAAACATGATTAATCCATCATTCCGAATATTTCCATAAAACCCCCTAAGTATATACATAAATCTGAAATACCCAAAATTTCCCCGGATTCCTAACTCTCTTTTCTTTAAATGAAAGGTTGATTTGCTACCATGTACAACCAGAGTGACACAACACCCATAGTGTAACGCCCCATACTTTTGCGTTAAGATGCGCCGTAAGAAGCAATACGAACCTGGAGGGATTACGATTCTTTATAAGGATAGTGATGGTTTAAAACAAGTGTTAAGGATTAGAGGTCAAACAAATCAAAAAGAATAAGTTTCGTCAATATAATACCCCATATTTTCAGGCTATGGTTTGAACCGCGCGACGTATATAAGTAGACCCGAGCATCGGAGAAATTTGGCCATATTCTAGTATGCAGATCAAGAACTCATTGTATAAAAGGATGAAGTCCCGAAATGTAATAACCGAAACTATAGCTATATCATGTTAGTCGCTTATAAAGTAGCTATTTATGTGAGTTACCCTTAAAATTAGCCCCCTTACATTATATATATGGAAAAATCACGCGACGTGGCAAACAATTATCCTGTATTTACGAAACGTAGCTGTAGTTTCAATAAATTACAAAACATAGCTAGTGTATTTATGAAACGTAGCTATCAATGCTGATACAACTCTTTCACGCGATTTCAACGGTTATAGTATGCGCTGATACCTGCTTGCTACAGTTTGTCTGATACAACAACTGTAGCTATGTTCGGTAAATACACAAATTGTTGCTACGTTTCGTAATTATGCTCTAAGCTATAACTATTTATAAAATTTTCTCTATTAGTTTAAAACACATCCGAATTTTCCAAATTTGTTTCACTAAATCAATCTAAAAAAGCTTCTTTTATCCCAATTAATTTTCACATGGATTGAGTGGCGTGGTTGATTCTGATTGGAGGAAAAGGTGTGGCAAGGATTAATGAGTTAAATAAAAATCGGCTGATTTGGGATTGGGCCGAATTGGGCGATAATGATTGGGTCGTTTGGGCTGAACTTGGAGGAATAGACATATTACTATTAAGAGGGAATGTGAGGACTTTTGTAGTCCTCACATTAATTTCCCAAATTTTTAAAAACTTTTTCATTAATTACTTTTATGTCCTAATTTTATTTATTTAAGTCAATTTTTTTTTTTTTTTAAAGTTCACTTTTCAAAAGTTTATTTGGGACTTTTGTAGTTTTACAATAATTTTCAAATTTTTTTTAAAACTTTTTAATTAATTACTTTTAGGTCCTAATCTTATTTATTTATGTCAATTTTTTTGTTTTTGTTTTTAAAGTCTACTTTTCAAAAGCTATCGAACCTCCTACCTCATTTTTCACGTTCTTTTTGATTTTCCGATTGGTGCTCGATATCCGCATTTGAGCCCAATTAATCCGTATAATTCGTGACCGCATCGCGCCTATTCGGGGAAGCGCTTCCTCCAAAGATTTTTTTCCATATCCATGTTCGAACCCCTAATCCCTAATTACAAGAGAGTGCACCTCCATCTCGTCGTACAAGTTAAATTATGTATTTGTCTTAAAAGTTCATTAACTATGTATAGATTATTTATTTAGAACTAAATAACTTCAGTAAAATTAGGATACATAAGTTATAATGTCAACTGTTCCAAATTTGATTTGAATTAAATAATTTCATCAAAATGGAAGTTAAAATATTAAAGGAGTGGGAATGAAAATTTTGCTTTTATATAACTACCACTCAAAGGACTACAACGTATATATTGTTGTTGTTATTGTTGTACACTTGTACTAACACAAATTATATTTTTTTAAAATATTCGCTTTTATACTTGAGTTCGGGGTCTCGGCTATTTATATATATATATATATATATATATATATATATATATATATATATATATATATATATATATATATATATATTTGTGCGTAATGTCCTTCAAAGGCACTGGTCTTTAATTTTTTCCTTTCGCTAAAATTCCTTGGTTCTGGGGTTCGAACTCTTGCTCAATCAAAAATAAAATAAAAAAATTCATAAGGTAGAGTTTGGATTCTCAAGACATAAGTTGGGTTTCAAACTCTGCCTTTCGCTAAAATCCCTTGGTTCCGGGTTCGAATCCCCACCCAGTAATTTTCTTTTTTTTGCCTTAAGGCCAAAAAAAAAGAACAAAAAAAAAAAAAATTACTTAGATGGAATTTTGCAAACCTCTACCTTAAGGCCTACTTTTTGTCCCAATAGACCAAATTTTGGCTAAAAGTTAGGCCTTAAGCCAGAGGTTTGCCTCAAAGCCTAATTTTGGGTAAAAGTTTGCCTTAAGACCTAACTTTTGTCTGAATAGACCTAATTTTGCTACAAACTCTGTCTTGCGATTTTTTTTTTTTGACTGAGCCTGGATTCGAACCCAAGACCTCGAGGTATTAAGCGAAGGGCAAAAATTAGAGACCAGTGCCTTTAAAGGGAAGTCATGCAAATGACCCATATATATATGGGGAATCGAATTCTCACCAATATGGTGGAAATTCAAATAGCCAACCAACTGAGCTACTAAGATTCACCTTATATATTGGTTTTGAAATTAGCTTAAAAATAAATTCTAATTTTCCATTCTAAATTAATTAAAATGTACTTTCGTCCTAATTAACTCTCCAAATATAATAAATATTATATTGTTCAAAGCACAAATATCTTCACATTCATCAAATCACCAAATATCATAAAATTCTATCAATCACAATTGTAGTTACAATGCATCAAAATTAACATAATTTTGTATCAATATAGAATAGGAGAAGCAAAATTGATAGGATGACAAGGGTCATCACCAAAAAAATAGAATTTAAAAATTGCTGAAATACGTTAAAGTAAAAAAAAAAAAAACCCTACGCAAATCAGATAAAAGGTAACACAAAAAGAACCACGTTTGCGAACAAATAATCAGGAAATGAGCCACATGGCAAAATAAAGAAAATTAAAATAATGCCAAGTGGTAGAAGATAAATGGAGTGAGTTTGATTTTAAATTAAAATCCTTTAATAGAAAAATAGCACATCCAAAGAACGGACAAAAGGGACAGTTTTAATCGTGGTCCCGTGGATTTGTATTTGAAAAATTGAATTGAGATAAAAATAACATGTACAACTGACTCCATTTTTTACTCGTGGGTAGTTTAACTCAACTGCAAATACCTCTCATAGCAAAATCCTACAAGTTCTCTTCATCTCAAAACACACGTTCATTTTTTAAACTGCTTCCACAAGCAAGAAGTAAGAAATAATCTTTTGCTTCAGACACTATTCTCGCATGCATTGATCCTAAAGCCCCAGAAGTGGCGAGAACATGAAGACTATGAAAATACTCAGAACTTGATACATGCAAATTCAACCAAAAGGTGAATTAATATGTTCAGAAATATTGCTGGTGAACTCCTAAGTTGTGATCATAGAAACAATCAATTGTAACTGAGATAGTTTGAATTGAACCGGTTGTGAGATCCATCGAAGAACGTCTAAATCTTTATGTATTTCATTATTTTGTAGGATATTCTTTTGTTGCGTTGATTAATGAATATCCTCATTCTAACTGAGATAGTGGTGACCAGAAAGTTCATTTCTTGATCTACATCTGAACTTCTCTATTCTTATTATTTTGACGTTTGCTGTAGAATTGCAAAAAGTCGTGATGGCAGGGCAGGGCATGATTACTTAAACGAGTCTACAAGAAAGTCAAGCAGCGGTATGGATGATTTGGCCGACTTTCAATGCTGAGAATATGCAAAACATATTACTGGTTAGTTACCATGAAAATGCTCACAACTTTTTACATGCTGTTAGCTTTGTTAATAATCAATAATGTTTCAATGATGTTTTAATAATGTCATCTATAATGTGCAGGAAACCAAAAAGGAGAAGATCGCATTCAAGGAAGAAGCAAATCTCGGCCACATAAAAGGAAAACCTAGCCGAAAAGGAAACTAGTTCCAAGAAACAGATAGGCATACCCAGTCCAAAAAGGCAAGAAGATCAGTACCAAAGAATTCAAAAGAGGAAGATTTACAAGACCAATATAGAAGGAAAGATGATCCATCAAGTCAACTAGAGACTCATCAACATGCTGGCGATGAAAGGGAAGAAAGGGAAGCAATCTGAAGGTTCAAGGATGTGATTAAGAAGATTATGCAACATCCCTCGTTGAAGGAAGCGTATCAAGACAACTCATGGAAGATTCAAGCTGCGAAAGTAAGGAAGACAAGATCAATCAGTGGGTCCTTCAAAATCACTGATTGAAAAAAAACTCCCTTGGGTTACCTTTGTCACGACCCAAACTGGGGGGTCATGACTGGCACCCGATGCCTACTCAATCGAGCACCACGTACCTTTCTTCTTTATTATCATTAGACTTACCTTGGGCCATTCAAGGCCACATCGCAACAAATCTATAACAAAACTTAGAACATAACTCGAAATGACCAATATGACGGCCTGACATGACATAACTAAAACTGTACACATGATACTGTCTGCAAAACCTTTGAGAAGACATAACCATAATATATAAGTCGGAACAAGGCCCCCGACATACCCATAGTACAAAATACATACATAGAACCCTGGCTCAGTAATACTCCAGAAAGAAGTGGAGCTCACCAACCAAAAGCTGAGATCTAGAGGCAATCTATAGTGGAGGGTCCTCTCTTCATCTATCCGAAGCTACGTGGCATGAAACACAGCGCCCCCAGGCAAAGGGACATCAGTACAAATAATGTACCGAGTATGAAAGGCGGATGTTTCTATGAAACATAAAACTAAAATGCTATCAATACGACGGATAAGAATCAACCTGTAAACTCTGACTTGCCGCTGAGGGTCATAATATGTATACTACTACTGTCTCGTGCGTTTATCAATATATATATATATATATAGACAATGCTACAGTGTTTAGTACTTCATTATCGTAACACTGACTGCCCAACAGATCAGTGGTAACTACCCAATCGGCCGTAGCATTGGCGGTAAATGCGTAAGATATATCTGCCCAACCGGCCGTAGTATCGGTGGTAAATGTAGACATATCTGCCCAACCGGCAGTAGCATCGGTGGTAAATGCGTATCTGCCCAGCCGGCTTATCCCGGTGGTAAATACGTGTCTGCCTAGCCGGCTTATCCCGATGGTACATACGTGTACGCCCGCTTATCCCGATGTAATCGAAGGTACATCGCCAACGTGCCGTAGCTCGGTAGTAACTAGAGTACTTTAATCAAGCCTGTATACAAACTCTATATCTGTATATCACCTCATATCATACTCTTTGGGGGGTACATGAGGATCAGAGAACCTCTTTCAATTCTTTAGAACTTCTTTCGGAGTGACATAAGGTCGTTACACCTCCGATTACGTTATAAATATTATCATTACTACCATGAACTATACAAGACTTGGAATCGGACATATAACATACGTGAACGATATCATAAGGGCGTGAAAAGCTTTAGATGCTTCTACTTACTAAGAATGAAGTCTTCGTAGAATAACATTCATCTGTATCCCGATTCATCATAAAACATGCCAAAAGAAGGAAAGGATTAACCTTAACATACCTGGTCTTAACCCACAGACCTAAGATCTCAACTCGTATCCGCTTCACGAGCTATAAGATAACAAAATGATACTATCATTAACCATACGAACAATCCACTTAATCATTTAATGGAAGTTAACATATTCCATAACGAAATGGGCAGCATCTCCCTTGTTCTTCTCACTTCCTTCAACCCCATATATCAACATCAACAACCAGAGCAGTACACTAATACAAACATCAATAACCAGATATACTATACCAATAACAAGCCATCAATATCTTACAACGAGCAACAAACTCGGATTGGAACCCATATGACCCTTATCACCCCTCATGAATTTCCTACTTTAACTCAACAACATCAATAACAAGATAACAAGTTCATTCATCATGAATTCCAACCTTATACCACACCATATAACCAAGAAAACAACATATAAACAAGCAAAAATATAATATACTTACTTCTAACAGTAGCTCCAAATTGAAACCCAACAGTTACCAAGCTTACAACCACCCTTAATGGCACTACAACATCATAGAGATGGTTTCCTTGTAATTTCCACACTTCTTGCCTTGGATTTGATACACCTTAGATTCACCCTTGAACCTTAAAGAGTTGTTAGGGAACCTTTAGGAGAGTATAGGAACTGAGTTTGTTCAAGAAATGATAAAAAATGAACCCTTCATCGAATTTAAAACAAAGAAAGTTGGCCACCGCCTCCTATGTACGCCCTCCATGTACGGAGCGTACGTCCATGTACATCCCGTACTTGGATCACCTACTTGGAACTTCAAAAATCCAACATTCTTCTTACGAGGTACGGTCCGTACTTGAAATCGTATATTTATTTACGGGTCGTACCTGGCACCGTACTTCTCGGATTTGTGCTCTGTCATTTTCATTGGAAAGAAGACTCTATGAACTTGAATTTACATAGGTTATTTATTCCATAACTCCTCATATTCTAAAAGATATACCTTTCTAAAATTGGACCAAAATTCTGCCAAGTTTTTCCCGATTTTTAACAAACTTAATTCCTTCGATTCGCTTGACCGCAGAACTTTTAGTTACTTACTTAACATTTGTTAAAGGTCTTCCTTAACCTAATAGAAGTTCCAGGCCTCTCTGGGCTTACGTTAGTTTACTTATGACACAAACGATACAAAATTTTTATGATGTGTAACATCCTTCCCCCCTTAAAAACATTCGTCCTCGAATGTTGTACTAGTCTTGCAATTTGTCCTTGATTCTCTCAGGAACTTGTTATAACTTTATTTGTAACATTTACCGTTCCAATTTGTATGCGCATCAAATTTCCGTCGGGCTTATAATATCGGTCTCGTTGGGTCATCATACCTCCTTTGTAGACCACTTCCATTATCTTCTTGATAATTCATAGGTCATCCATTCCTTAATACATTCTCTGACATCCATTGTTCATAACCAAACCAACAAACTTTTGTTATCGGACTCTGTCCTATACATATTCTTCCTGTCATTCTCTATAATTAGCATATCTTGTTTAATTGTACCGTCGCTTTACTAACATACTCCCTCCATTTCAATTTATGTGAACCCATTTGACTGGGCACGGAGTTTAAGAAAGAAGAGAAGACTTTTAAACTTGTGGTCCTAAATGAGTCACATATATTTTGTGTGGCTATAAATTATTGCATAAAGGTTAGGTGTTTCCAAATATAGAAAGAGATCATTCTTTTTGGCACAGACTGATAAGGAAATAAGTTCACATAAATTGAAACAGAGGGAGTAACATATTTTCACCGCTTTATCGTTATACTCACAATCTTAACTGTCATTTCATCGTAGATTCCTTTTATTTTTCTTAATATAACCAACATGGCCGTATGACTTATCGTCATTGCATAACATAAACATTTCAGAATCATGCTTGTCGAATTCTAACCTTTTATCAAGGCGATAGCTATACCTTCCATCATCAGTTGCTCTGGTCCTGAGATTTTAACGGACGCAAACCCTGCCACGTCCTTACTTTGGAGCCTTGATCTGGTACGAATAGTTAATACATTGGCTGTTCATCGCTACCTGGAAGTTCTACAAACGTACTAACTATACTGACCCTCCTGGCCTGGCTATCACCTTCATTCGAACCTTGTTCCATAGATATCATCAAGTCTTGATTAATTGGATTCCACAACTGCAACCTCATCGGCCTCTCGGAAGGCCCCACACCCTCTGATGATCTACCATAATATGAAGCTTAGGGATCAATCCCCAGTATTGGCCCCCTCACTCTTTGCCCAGCTAGGGCCAAAGGTAAAACTGGCGACACTGGAGCTCTTCCTAGCTTCTCTACAATCATCGAAGTCGACGATACCTGCAGTGTTACAGGTATTATTCACCCGGTTCATAATAAAAGGAGGGGCCCCTATTATTTTTTACACCGATGAGGAGGACGTCTCGCCCTCATCTTTTTGGAATAAGGTTTATGATTCCTTCACTCTCGGAGGCTCGCAGGCCGTGTTGTGTGTTAGTGGGGGATGTATTCAAATCCTGGGGAACCCATTCGTACCAACAAATTTAAAGTGCAACCACGCTGACTTAAACTTTTTTCACTTATGCACAATGAGGCGCGTAGCCAGTTTGTATTTACCTTGCTGGACAAAGGAAAGAACTACAAGCTCCGCGCCATGTGGGCCGGACTATGATCTTGACAAGGAGTAAAATCTTAATTATGATAGAGGCTGGGGCGTGCTATCCGCTGATTACAGTTCTCGACTTCGAACGGGGCGGAAGGAGCTTCTAGTTTGCGATTGATGTAACTTGACCACGTCTTTAAGAATAATACGTTTTTCAGTCGCTGCCACATTAAAAACCTTACCGGTAAAAAACCTTTCTAGGAAAAACTCGATCAAGAAAAAGAGCGCAACACATTTTTTTTTATGTTTGGTGGCTCTGGCCGAGGTAGGTCTCTTTTTAGGTCAGTCCCAATCTTGGTCCTGCAAAAATAAAACTAAAAGGAAAAGAAATAAAAAAAGTAGAGATCAGAGATTCATACCTGGGGTCATTTGGGCAGCACATCCACGACGAAGTCATTCTCAAATTTGGATAAGCTCTGCGTGCTCGTGGTCGAGTGGGATTGACACGCTAAATCATATTCGCTCATTTCCACCGACCACTTTGATAACCTACTCATGAGGTTTTCGCTTTGCAAGGTTAACTGCAGCAGGGCAGTGGTAATTACTGTCACCGGATAACATTGAAAATATAGACGCAGCTTCTAGGTAGCCGTAACAAGCATCAAAATCAACTTCTTTGAGGCCAGATAGCGAGACTCTTCGCCCACCAAAGTTTTGCTCGCATAGTATACCAGGAGTTGGTTTTCCCCGACTTTCCGTACCAAGGCCATGCTGACTGAGATCGATGAAGCCGTCAAATACACAAACAAGTGCTCCCCTTTTGTGTCTTAGCCAATATGCGAGAGCTAGACATATATTCTTTAAGATCTTTTAGACTTTGGCTGCATTCCGAAGTTCATTTGAATCCATTGTCCTTCTTTAATATGTTGAAAAACTCATGACATCGGCCTGATGATCGGGAGATGAATCTCCTTAGTGTTGCGACTCTTCCGGTCAGTCCCTGTACAGCTTTGACGTTGCCCAATTCCTCCGGTATTTCCTGAATAGCCTTGACCTTGTCTGGATTCATCTCAATACCCCGACCGAAAACTAAATAGCCCAGGAATTTCACCGACCGAACCCCGAAGGCACACTTCTCAGAATTTAGCTTAATGCAGTATCTTCGGAGCATATCAAAGGTCTCTTGTAAGGCTGATAGATGAGCGTCTGCTGTTTTGGACTTGACCAACATGTCGTCTATGTAAACTTCCATGGTCTTGCCGATCTGTTCCTCGAACATTTTGTTTACCAGCCTTCGATACGTTGCCCCTGCATTCTTAAGACCAAAAGGCATGACATTATAACAAAAAATACCGTGATTGTTCATGAAAGACATTTTCTCCTGATCTTCTGGATGCAAACTGATCTAATTGCAACTGGAATATGCGTCCAAGAAATTGAGCAATTTCTGCCCCGCCGTGGCATCGATAGTTTGATCAATATGCGGCAGTGGGAAGGAATCTTTCAGGTAGGCCTCGTTCAGATCCTTGAAATCCACACATCCTAAATTTGTTGAGTTTCTTTAGGACTACCACCACATTCACTAGCGAATCCGGGTTCTCCACCTTTCGGACTGACCCTATCTTGAGTAATCACGTGACTTCTTCTTGGATGAATTGGTCCCTCACCGCTGATATCAGTAGCTTCTTCTATCTTACCGGAGAGTGATACGGATCAAAACTCAGTCGATTCATTGCCACCTCCGGGGGATCCCTGTTATATCTAGGTGCGACCAGGTAAAGCAATCAGAATTAGCCTTTAAATAAGTTACAAATTTATTCTTGTGTTCGAGCGGGAGCTAGGAACCCAGGTGTACCTATTTTTTGGGATCATCTTCAAAAAGTGTTGTGCGTTTTAGCTCTTCCATCGTCGATTCTGCGAAATTTTTATCCTCCGGATGACGAATCCTTCAAGGGCAGGCTGCTTCCGATATCCTTCCGTACCTTGCCTCTTCCTTTCTCTGGCTTTATCGTCTGACCCCGATGTCTGTAATTGCTTTTGGGGATCCAGTCTTTCTTAGCTGTTGTCATCGCCATTGTTTCTATTTAGCGGGCTGCCTCCTGGTATCCTCTGATTTCGCCTATCCCCTAAGGAGTAGGGAACTTGACCTTTTGATGAAAAGTGGAAGGGACTGCTCGCATAGAGTGAATCCATAGTCTCCCTAATATGACATTATGGCATTTAATCATTATTTTTCTAAAAATTAACAATTACAAGAAATTACGAGTTATTTACTTTCATAAATATAATTCAAAAAGAAAATACGTATCCCGCTCCGTCTAACTCGGAAAAATTGTTAATTAAGACGACGTATGAATTACGGTTTATTTTTTACCGCATAAAATGCGTATTTTAATTTTTTTCGCATTCTTAAATATTCCGAGAAAACTATATCAATATTAGACTTGTTTTGAAGCTAATATTTTAAATTTACTAGTTTTAAATTTTTATCTACCTAAATAACTATTTTTATTTAAGTTATACGCGTATTTTAATACTTAGTTTTATTTTAACTTAAAATAGAGGAGGGGTTGAATTTAGACTTTTTAAAACTAAGAGCGGGGAGTGGAGGGGGGGGGGGGGGGAGAATTTAAAAAAAATAGGGGTGGAAGTTTAGTAAAATAAACATTCCAACCCCCCCCCCCCCCACTTTCATTTTGTCCACCCCGACTTCCTCTCTCCCTCTCAGGTGATAATGGCGACTTAGGGTTTTGATTTTGCGATCAATTATCGAGCCATTTTCATGGCTATTCCACGGCTAATTTTCGAGGGGTTTTGTTCCCCTTCCTATCCTAATGCTATTATCAGGTTTAGTTTTATGTTTTACTTATATTTTCATGTCTAATTGAACCCCTAATGGGATGTTACCCTAAATTCTTCCGTGTCATGGGAGCCATGGACAGAAGCCATTGAGCTTGCTGTTATCTTGAGCACCATGACACCAAATGGGAGTTTTTAAGGGGGAACTTCCATTGGATTCGGGTAAAGGGGATTCTAGGGGATTTTATCCTAAATTAGTACTATTGTGACGTTGGTTGTACTATTTTTGGGTTGTATGTGTGACTCACTGTACTATCTTAGTATATTAGGGATTTATTGAATATTTTGTGTGTAAATTCTAGTACTATCCGTTGGAAATTATCTGATTTTTTGTTAAAATTGTTGAATATAGGATAAGGTAGTACAATTCTGTTGGGAGAATCTGGTCCTTTACTCGAATTTGAATTTTTGTGAGATTAAAATTAGGGTATTTTGAGGGGGAATTGGTTTTGAATAAGGACATTCCCTTTTTTGTCCCTAAAGCCCTAATTGTTTGCTATAAATAGAAGGCAATTGTGCCATTTTTAGGCATCCGGACCTTTTGGCTAAAAATTCTAAGCATTCAAGAAATATATAATCCTCCTATTACTCATATACACTGAAAAACCAAAATATATACTACCTAGATACTACAAATAGACCACTACTTTGAGAATACTATAAGATATACCTACTTATATGATTATAATATACACATATTATACAAAGGTTTAAGAAAGAAAAGGCTGTTTTAAGAGGTTTTCAAGTGTTGGTGTTTGAAAGTTGACTCAATCCCTCCATTTTGATCTTTAGGCTGCCCCAAATAAAGGTAAATCCTATTCTAATTCTTTTTTTTTTTAATTTTATTTCTAGTCATGATATGCTTTGTTTAAACTTGTTTGCTATTTGAAATACCATGAATGCTTAGTCTAGTATTCAATGTTATTGTTTCTGTGCTTGTGCTATTATTTTAAGTTATAAAATGAACTAAGTATTAGATTATGTTATGCCAAATAGATATCATAACTTACTAGTTCAAAGATAGGAGGAAATGATTGAATATGGGGGCCTAAGTTTTCTTAAAGTTTTGTTATAAGGATAGTTTTATGTAGTTTGGAGTGTTGTTAGTAGATATTGGTGTTTGAAAAGGTTTTAAATGAGGACATAGTTGTTCTAAAAGTTTGGTTTAGAGTTTTCTACACTCTATTTTAGATGTTTTATATATTGAAATGTTTTATTAAAAGTTTGGACTATGTTTGTTACTATTCTTTGTTATTTATTAAGAGGCTTTTATGTTATAAGGATAGTATTATGTATTTTGGAGTGTTGTTAGTAGATATTGGTTCTGAAAAGGTTTTTTGATTGGGTTGTGTTGTTATTATTATCAGTTACATTGGATTTTCTAAAATATGAGTTTATTGTGTGGGTAGAATTTTAGTTTCGAAAATGGGTTTTTTGTTTTGAGTTCGGTTGTGTTGTTATTATTTTCATTATAGGTTTTAATTTCTTTTGGTTTTCTGAGTTTGATCATCCTAGATATTGGTTCTAGTTTAAAGGATAGAGATTTATACTTGCTTATTATAGTTTAGAGTCTAAAAATGAGTTTTGAGGGTCAAAAGTTAAAAAATGGTTTTGAAAATGAATCCTTTCATCTTTGTTTGAAACTGTCTTGAGACCAAAAAGTGAGTTTGTTTTTCCTTCATTTGTTGATAATGACTAAAATCTGCCCCCAAAAGATGTCTTGTGATATTTTGTGTCTTTTGAAGTGACTTGAAAACCTTAAGTATGAAACTAGTTAAACAATGACTTTTAAACAAGAATTTTCCTGTGCTTTGGTATGTTTAAGTATCTCTGGAGCTTCTTGTTTGATTTTTTTTTTAGTATATAGCAGTGTTTGTTATAAGTGAACCCTATCACACTCTCTAAGGTTGATCTTCAAGAAATAAAGTGACTTTAAAAAAAAATCTGAAATGTGCTTTTGTTTCTCTGTGATAATTATCTAGCTTAAAACAAAGATGTCCATGGCCTCTGTTACTTAGTTTGTTCTATCTTGAAACCAATAGCCATTTTTTACAGAAAAATGACTTTCTATGTTTTCTTTTTCCAATATAATCTGGAAAGAGGTTTTGAGGAGTATGGAACCTATTAATGCTAAGGATCTCTAAAATGAATCATGGTTTCTTACCCTTTTTTTTTTCAAGATTATAAAAGAAAGGCTTGTGTCTTCAACCTAAAAAATGTAATAATGGATCTGGGAAAGGATCAGTATTGCTGGGGATTTTGTCTCATTCCCATCTTGTGTCCTGCTTGTTATTTGTTTGCAGTATCCATGTAACTTGCCATTTGTGTCTTGTACCCTCCTTATACTGATATTGTCTATAGTTTACTTAATCCCCCTTACCTATCATAATCACCTAGTAGACTAAAGATGAATTTTAAAAATTGAAACCATGCTTAGGTGATCCTGTTTGCACTTAACTTGCTTGTAATGTTAGCAACTTGGCCTTTGTTGATTTGTTTGAGTTAAGTCTTGTCTAGTGAACCATCTCCTGCACCTAGGACAGTGCCATGAACCCTTTTGTCTTAGTTTTGGAATTCTTGAAACCTGTCACTATTCCTACCTGAAGTTTCTTTTCATTTCTGATTTGTTTGTGACTTACAGACCATTTGTCTTGTCTCAAATGGGTTACTTGTTTGCAATGTTCATGATTGGTTTGTCACTTATGACTTGTATTTTACACTTGGAATTGCATATAGTTTACTTGGTTCTCTTTACCTAATATGATCACCTAGCAGACTAGGTGTAAAGAATCTAAACTAGGACTAAAGCTGTTCTAAAGGATTAAGTGTGGTGCTTGCTTTTTGTGACTCACCTCTCTTTTGTCATTTGCTTGTGAAATCTAAGATTGCTTCATATGTATTCTTCTCCCTATTTGCCTTGAAACTGAACCATGCTAGAACTTGAGAATTGGTTTAAGACCAAATTTTCCCTTTAGGATTCCGTCTAAGTGTTGGAGTTTGTGATAGTTTCCATAGCTTGAATCCACATTTTTGCTTATACCATTACTTTAGGCTAAGTTTGATCCAAATCTACTTGTTTGAAGACACACTGAGAACCTGTTTTAAGAGCTAAGAGACTGAAAATGATAAGTGTGAAGACTGAAAATTTATTACCTGTGCTAGAAAGAAATTTGGAAAGGGAACTGCAAGTTGAAAAATAAAGATGCTTTTCTTGTTTGTTGATTAGCTTGGCTATTCCTTAATCTTTGCTTAGTGCCTTATCTTGTATTGACTCTCAGTGATACTGCACTTTTCCTGAGTCCTGTTTGGAATTGGCCTATTTGTTTGATTAGGAAAACTTATAAGAGTATAATGCAGTTCTGTTCTTCTTATTTGATTGTGCATCATTGTGTTATTTAATATAACTGTTGAGTATGGTCTTTGCTTATGAATCCCCACTTGTCCCCTATTTAAAACTGCCTGAATTTGTAAGATTGATTCACTTAAGCCAACATTAGGAGACTAGGTATAGTTGAACTCTGAAAATAGACTAAGAACTGCCAATTTTTGAAACTTTAAAGACCTGTATGCTTGTGTTTATCCCTAAATTTTCAAAATCAACCAAATTTGAATTGAAAACCTTTGTCTGTGACATGAGTTCTTTTAAAAATGAAAAAAACCTTGCAGAACTTGACATCTGTGACCGAATTTGCCTAGTCTTGGACTGAGTTTGAGACCCTAGTATGTTTTACTTGTCATCACCCTTGAATCCTATAAAAGTAGGCTAAGTTTGAATTGGAAGTCTTATTTATGAACTGCATTTGTGGAAACTGTATGCCTATCCCTAAAAGCTGAAACTTTGAAAACTTTTATCAACAAAATGTTGCCTTTACTTTAGTCTAGATTAATCATGAGTTTAAAAGTGAAAAATTGACTCTTAGAATATGATGTGTGCACTATGTGCTGGACACTGCCTCATATGCATTTGTTTTGGCTTAAAACTGTTTGTTACTCTCTTATCTTTGACTGAGTTGTTCCTTATTGTGCTTGTCTGTGTTTGCTAGTTTAGAATCCATAACTTTAAGTTGCCTATATGCTTGATTGCTTGATAAAATCTAAATATTTTGAACCTGGAAAATCTGGGCAATTTCTGGGAATTTTTGAGTTTCTTTGGGTAGTTAAAGGAGGTATATATAGAGTGAATATTAAAGGGCATATAGTGTATATTGGTTGTATATGGAGGGTATGCCCTTCAATGGGTTTTGCTCTCCATATGAGGGTATATCACATAGTATATCATGTATATCAGGGTTCAAAACTTAGAAAAATTGAGATAAAATGCAGTGGTATATCTGTGGTATATCATGTATATTACCTTCTATACTTAAGAAATTTTTAGTCTGGGCTTGTTATTTGGGCCTATCATCCGTGTGTGGTTTATTGTTGCGGTTATTTTATGGGCTTGTTGCATACTTGGGTTGTTTTTTCGTTATTTTGCCGTTACAAATTATTAAGTGGGCTTGGCCCAAATCTGATGTACTTCATTTTTGGCATTGTAATAATCATTATAGCTTTTATTTTTGTACTTAGTTAATTCATGAATATATACTAATGTCGTGCATACCCGTTTGTATCTTTGTCCATCCAAAACCCGTTGGTGGGCCCTAACGGGGCCCACTAACGTATCTAGATCGAGTCAACCCAACTTGGAGCAAAATGGAGCGTACGTTGGAATTAAGACGAGACAGATTGCATAATTATTTTCCTTTTTGGGCTTGGTCGGCCCAAATTCTGTACCTCATTTAAATTATGTACTTTAAATTGTTATTTGCATAATTATTAAAATTGTCATGCATTGGAACCCTTTGAGATTGCCATGTTTTAAAGTCGCCAAAATGAATTTTTGACAAATATAAGACTAAATTTGAGGCATTAATGGACAATAATGAACGATTTGATGAAAAAATGATTTTAAAAAATTGACTTTTTATGAAGTTTGGGATAGATTGAACATTTAGATAAAAAAAACTAATGGACTTGAGCGTGTGGACTGATTTGGACAAAACTTGTGAGACTATTTATGATTATTTAGACTTAGGCTAAAAAATAAAATTTGACTAAAACTTAGCAAAAGATAGAATAAAAATGGACTATATATATAGAACATTATATGGACTAAAATAGTATACCTAAATTATTTTTTTTAAAAACTATTTTCCTATACTCTAAAAATATTTTTCAAAACTATTTTTTGGGTGGACTTACGTCAAGTCCTACTTGGGTTAAGAGCCTTCGGGTATTAGCCTAGTCCGATACCCTAAACGCCCAATTTTGGGTGAAATTTTACCACTTTTGATTCTTGAAACGTGGTATATTTTGCATAAATGACTAATTTCTATTTGCGAAAATATGGAACAAAAACTGTTTTTATTACAATCAATTTATATCTACATAGGCATACTATTAGAACCCGTAGGTCAACCGTATTTTACGGATCCTTAATACCGGGGTGCCTAACACCTTCCCCAGGGGATCACCAGAACCCTTACCCAAACTTTGGTTAGATTAGGATTCTTTTAAGACTTAACTGCTTTAAATGAACCCTTTTCGAACTGGTTTTTCCTAATTTCCTAAAAATTAGGTGGCGACTCTAAAATAAATCCATTTAGAGCACCATCCATGTAGAAGTATATTTTTTCCTTTTTCCCGGTACGATTGACAACCGTACTTCCCCGGGACACTTTCCTTTTTAAATGAGGCAAGTGCAAATACGAATCGAAAAAAATAGAACCGCTACACCCGCGAGTACCATGGAAGTGACACCACATACAAGTGTTTCTCTTATCCGGGTTGGTCCGGATCTCCTCCGGGAATCTAGCCTCCTTCATCGTCCTTATTACCGTGACAAGTTCTACGGCATTTATACTGAAGTTGTGATCCGAGAACTTTGGGGGTCCGGCCCCTTTTGATGTCAATCCCGAAGGACGCGGGGCACTTCTGTTGAGGAGGCCTCGGATACTCCAGTTGTTTCCCCTGTTGGAACTCTAGCCTGAAGGCCTGCGGGCCTCATATGGTTCAAACCGTCCCTGGTGACTTGCGACGTTTGTTCCGAAACCCGGGTCCGATCTTTTTTCGAAGCGACTGCATACTTCTATCGGAACCATCAGCCTTTGATCCTCCTCAATACGCATCTTGGCTATATATCTAAGGTTTACCTCACCCCATGTTTTAGCTGGGAATTCCCTCAAGCTTTCTTTAAACTTCCTGGAAGCATCTGAGCTTCTTGAGTTCAAACCAACCGAGAATGTAGCTGCGGCCCAATCTTCCGGTATAGCAGGCAACAACATTCTCTCCCTTTGAAACCTGTCCACGAACCCTCAGAGCAAATCATCATCCCGCTATTTTATAGCAAACACGTCCTGCTTGTGTGTTTCGACCCTTCACGCCCCCGTGTAGGATTTGACGAAGGCATCCACAAGGGTGGCGAAAGAGTCAATAGAATTTTCAGGTAAATGAGTATACCAAGAGAGCGCTCCCTTTATGAGCAATTGATTAAATTTCTTCAGCATGAACGATTCGATCTTATGCTGCATGAGGTCGTGCCCTGTGACGGCTGCTTCAAACATCTTTATATGCTCTTCCGGATAGGTGGTACCATCGTATTTGGGCATGCCCGGCATTTTGAATTTCCTAGGTATGGGTGTAGGGGTTGTGCTTTCTGGGTACCGCAGTATACCGTACTTTCTGGCTCTCGCGCCCTTCACCACGGATGAGGCTCTTGGGATTTGGCTCATTCTCTCATTCATTTCCATTTCCACCCTGAGTAACTCCTCGATAAATGCATCCAACCATTCTTTCGCTACCTCGGCCTTTTTAGTTTGAAGGGTCGCAAGGATCTTATCCGCGTTCTGATGACGCCGGAATCCCTACCCTAAATGATTAGCCATGGTAGCCATGGCCTTTTCCTTGCGTTGCATCCCTTCATCCTGCGCCTTGAGCGCGACCATCAATATTTCGCTCGTCAAGGAACTCGTTTTTTGAGCAGGTTTTTGCCCGTCAGGTTGAGATTGCATTTGAACCGTTTTTTCGAACGCACGCTTGCACTGTTGTTCTGCTTCATCGACGTTTGGGACACCTCTGCTTCGCTCCTCGCTAGGCTGCATGTACGGTGTCCCATCCATACTGCTGCTGTGATCTTCAGTGGATTCCTCTCCATGCTCAGACACTTGCACCTCCACCAGGTCCTTCATACCCCTCACCAACATTTGCGCGTCCTCGAGTCCTAGTATATTGCTCGAGCTACCGCTAGACATGTCTTTCTGCGTATAGTGACTTTACTTAGCGTTTATGGATGGAGAATTTCTGCTGCGAACCAGGACAACTCCACAACTGTCTATCCCCACAGACAGCGCCAAACTATTTTCCGGTGAAAACGGATAATCAGCTAGAGATTTATATTTTAAGGGTTTAAAGACAAGTAGGTCGTATCCAATCCCAGAAACTCTCCTTTCGGGGTCAGTTCTTGTGATTGTAATAGCTATATTGAAAGAACCGAACTTAATAACGAGATAGTGTAAGACAAATAGATATTCCAAGATAAATGATGTGCCCGGATGTATATTGCTCTTGAGAGAAAAATAAGAGATAAGTTACAAGAGAGGAAGTGAAGATGTCTTAGCTTACATGATAAGCTATCTATATCAAAAAAACAAAACAAGACTTTTCAACCCTAACATATGGATGATGTGACGTGAGGTTACACCCAACGTTAGCATAGTCAGTGGCTTTCTGATCTAGAACAACGGATGTGATTGGATTTGGTTGGAGTGGGTTACAGCTATGAGGATCCCTCTGATAACCTCGAGCACCCGGTGTCACATGCAACGCCGGGTCGGTTTTCTACCCAGTACAAATTTATCCTTTCGTTACATCCTCCAAACGCACGAGAAATGATGTAGGCAGGAGTACCGTAAATGTCTGTACTTTTTATATATGTCAGTTTAGCTGCAAGTTTCTCAAAATGTTAAAAGAAGATTTTGAGTACTTCGTTGGATATAGAGGACCATTGATTCTTGCATGGGCAGAGTTCCATATTAGAATCAGTGGTATGCAAATAGTTTTTTTGCATTGTGAGATAAAGCTAATTAAAAGAAGAGTATGTGTCTTTACTATTTCCACGTATAATATTTCCTATGATTAATGTTTTCTAATATTGTCTGCGCGTCGCGCAAGTTCTAATACTAGTTAAATTTATGAATTGTCTTTAAATTCCATTCAAACCACCTAATGTCATCTGATTTCATCAATTTTGAACATGTGATTTTTTTCTTTTTAAACGACAAAGCAAGGTACACATGGACAAATTAAAGTTTAAGTACGTACTTCAAGATTTCCTCAGTTAAGTATGTACTTCATGATTTAAATAATATGATAAATTTAAGTTAGATATAAAACGAAAGAAGTTTTAAACTTGTTACTCCCTTCATTCATTTTAAGTCTCTTAGTTTGACTGGACACAGAATTTAAGAAACAAATCGACTCTAACATCTTAACTTTTAAACAATGAAAAATCACAATTTCTTAAAAAAAATATTACTATCATACTATTCATTTTATCCCCCCTATAAGCAAATAATCAATAAACTTTATCAGTACTATCATTAAAACGTAACTCCGTCATGAATAAAAATAAAATTACTTTCAAATAGCGAAATAATAAAATATGATAATTTTGATACATAGGACAAAAGACCAACGACAAGTGAAAATGTACAATTCGGCTATGTATTTTTAAAAGAAATATCAAGTGATATTCACCGTCACGATGTTCTCAAATAGTAAATATGCAATACTACGACTTGTTAGTTGAGTTACACCCAATCTTCTTATTTCTGTAGATGAACTATTAAGTATCATTAATTTGTTAAAGAAGTATGAGGGTCAACGGTTTTAATTAACGAATTTAACATATAATTTATGTAAGAAATTATTAGGCGAGCCCCGAACGTTGGGCGTTAGGCGTGTTTAGGGCGTACAGTCAGGCGCTTAGGGCGTTAGTCTCACAGGAACTAAACCCCACACGTGAATCCCGGGGCGTTTTAAAACACTGGTTTATTTCTAGTTAAAGATAATTCTTTTAGTAATTATATGATCATGTTCAGAGGAGATTGACAAATGAAATGAAAGATTTGGTTTGATCATATTACAAAAATACACATTTTATAGGAAATTATTAAAAAATCGAATTACTTACTTAAAGACTATTCCCGCGTGACTTGTTGGGGGAGGGGCGGGGGTAGGGGAAGTATCTGTTTCGGTTATAACTAACCAGTGAGGAGTACGTTGTTATTCATTCACTCACACATAATTGCAAGCATCCAATTAAATTCATCCATGGCTTCCAGATTGCAAGCATTCTTCCATATGGCTTCCATCGGGTAAGTGTGCTTGTGCTTATGCGAATATATATATTTGTGTTGACTCAGTAATATTATACTGTTCTAAGGTTTTAGGAAAAACTCATGCAGCTTGAAAGCAAAGGTTCAATACTGAGCCAAACACTAACGACTAAGTGCCAGTTAATCTTAAGCATCCAATTAAAGTTCTTTGTTAATTACATCTTATTCCTAATCATTGCCTGCTGTTAGTTTGCTATCCTATGTATATTTGATCTGATCTAAGATAGCATTGTTTCAGATACAAGTATAGGTGAATTTATCTGCAGGGTAGGCAAATCAAATCTCGAATTGTTTTCATCACTCTGGCTAAAAATTTCTAACGGCTCATGTTCGTACGTGATTCTAATTGAAAAGTTTCAGATTGTAGTGTTGGGGATGCATTTTTTATATTGCTGCTTTATTTTTTGCTGGCCCGATAATGGCTTCTTCATATGCAGGTCCTTCCAATTTGTCTTAATTACGTGCTACTCTACATGCTTACTTTTTCTTTTAATCCAATGTTGCTGCAATTCAATTTCATTTGTACTTAAAACAGACAATAAAATTATCTCATCCATTATTACCATTGTCCTAATCCAAAAAAATATGCAAATGGCTTCATTTTCGCAAGTAAACTTAGATTTCCCCTGTGCTAAAACAATCAAACACCATATGCCCAATTTTACCAGCAAACAATCAAGCATACTTAGAACCAACTCCAATAAGTATAATGAGGTAAAGGAGAGTTACATTGAGGAGATAGCACAGATCCATTGTAGGTTTTTAGGAGCAAGAGCAGCAGCAGAAGCATAATTGTATTATATACCAATGTGAATACATCACATCAACTGCATGCAATTTGTGATTGCTGACTAGTGATTCCGCTCTTATTTTAGCTTATACTACTACGCACTATCTACAATCACCCATAGCAATCTAAAGGCTGCCAACATTTGTGATCGCGGATTAGCAGTCCTAACACCACTGGCCAGCACCAGTGTCATTGCCAAGGTACAACTCTTTTAACTGCTGTGGAAAATGCCAAGTGAAAACATCACACCAGATATATACTCTTAATTCACAACCAATTATCTTTGCAATGCAGGCTTCTGAGATGGCTATTGCAAATACCACTGTCCCTGTTGCGCCTGAGCATTTCAAACACGGAAGTGGCAAACCAAAGGCTGATATCTACTCCTTTCGTGTCCTGCTTCTCGAGCTCTTAACTGGGAGGCACCGTTTTGACAGGTTAATTTATACCTGTCAATTATGTGTTGATCAGTCACTGATGGAGAAGCTTCATTACAGTGAGTCTTATCCATCCTTCAAGAGGACTCTTAACACTTGGGCTCTCTCATCTTATGATGAAGAGGAACCCAACGATGCAGAAACAGAGCCCCAAGAACATAAAGAACCAGCCGAACAAGAACACAAACAAGAGGCCAGAGAAAATGATGATCAAAATGACCAAGGCAGTGATCAGGAGAATGACCAGGAGAGTGACCATAATGACCAGGACGATGATCATAATGACCCGGACAAAAAGGGGGACAAAGACCCACAGAAAGAAGATGAAGGGGATGAAGAAAAAGACGACGAAGAAGATGAAGAAATTACCCCCCCGGAAAATGAAGAAATGCCCACCCCAACAACAAATGCCTCCCTGGAAGATCAGCAAATGCCCCACCCTGGAACGACAACAAATGCTCAGGTGCAAGAACAGCAAATCCCCCACCCTGGAACGACAACAAATGCTCAGGAGGAAGAACAGCAAATCCCCCACCCGGAACGACAACAAATGCCCCCCTGGAAGGTCAACAAATGCCCCCGCCGCAAGAACAACACATACCAATACCTGATGACACAAATCAGGCAGAGGAGGTGCCCCCAAGCTGGCGTGATCGATGCGAGCAGCGTTTCACAGACCTGCTTTGTCTTTTTTCCCCACCCATACTCCTTATCTATATAGTTTATAGTATATTAGGGGATAAATTTTGATTCAAACTGCAGTCAATTGAAACAGTAGACTCCAAACAACAATGTGTTAAATGAATCCTAGTGTTCTTGATGTTTGTTTTGATATTATTATACTATTACTTTCAGCGTTTCGCATACCTGAACAACTCTGTCATTTCTGCACGGCGTGGTAGTTTTGTAAAAACACTCAAACGGCATCTATGATCAATTTTCACCAGTTGCTTCTAATTTTTTCTGAACATATAAATTTGAGCATGATGTAGGAAAGACTACAATAGCCTTTTTACGAGTGGGAAACAATTGCATGTGCATAAATAAATACAATATTGTTCAAATATACATGTGATCTAAATATATGTCTGTAAATATTTAAGCCAAACTAGTTAATGTTAAAGTGGTCGAAAAGAACACATATTAAGCACATAGGTAAAGTTGACCCAAACAGTACAGATCATAAGATTAACAAAAATAAGAGCCTAATTAGTTGCAGCACCTCATATGTCAATGTGCCACCAGAAGAGTCAGGTTGACGCAGCCTAACACTTGAAATTACACTGTTTGCTGAGAGAATGCATATTGCTCGAGGCCCTTGTTGGAGAATGAAATAATCTTCATCGTGACATCCTAAAAGGAAAACCAAAATAACATTCAGCAATCTCAATGAAGTTCAATGCTTCCTCTATCCCAATTCACGTCGCACTTTTCGCTTTTCGAGATTCAAACTGTGTGAACTTTGACCAACACTATCAAATATATTTTTTTCATCATATTAACATGAGAAAATTGCAACTTATAGTATCTTTCATAAAGTTTTTGAATATTTAAATTTTAATTTGAAAAGATTAAATTGATCTAATCAAATTTAGCTTCAAAGCTTTGTCAAATTGACTTTCGAGATGCGAAAAGTGTCACATAAATTAGGACGGAGGGAGTATAAATTAGTCCCTGAAACATGCATGTATATGGATGCCACGAGAAATCTTGCTTATGGGAAGAATCCATGAAAAATGATTAATTAAGTATTGAGATTATTAGATGTACTGGCATGTAAAATAGATTGGAGGTGAATTGCATATCAATTTTACTAATTCTGTTTTCCTTTTTTAAGACGAAACAAAGAATTCATACCATATGTATACTAAAAGAGAGAAGGGATATTTTTATGATAATCAAGAAACGTTACACCAAAGCACCAAAACATTCCCTCTTGTTGCTAAAGGGTTTAGAATAGGGTCTCCCCTCGCTCCGTCATCGTCGCTCGCTCGGCTCGGCTTCGGATTTGGATTTGGTCAACTGATTTGATTGATAATCTTTTTGGACCAAATTTCCTTTAATTTTAATTATTTAATTAATTATTATTTATTTAATCAATTAATTAAGATTTCCAGATCCTGACAAATTCCTCTGTTTTTTGCACTGTAATTTTTCTGAAAGGTTGCAAGCATTTTCTGAAAAATTGCAAACCTTTTCCCAAATAGTGCTTCAATCGCTATATATATCGTTGATCCTCAGAATTTTTACTTGCGAAATTTTATGATATTCTTCTTCTTCTTTCTCTGCACTTCTTATAAAACTCTCGTGTGATATACTACCTTCGAGTGGTTCGTCGTCATCAGAATTTGTTGTACCGCTATTTTGGTGAGTAAATCGTTCTATCCTGGGAGGAAAGATTCCAACACCTCGGGTACATTGAGGGGAATAATTTTCTTAAGGACACACTGTGAATTCAGTGGGCTCGATTTGATTTTCCATATAATTTAACATACTGTTCATATTATTTTTTAAGTTTCTGTTGATTTCGTTTTACGGTTTATGTAATGGCCGTCAGAGCTTTTTGTTTTCTGTTTCAGGAATTATTCTAAGTTACTGTTTCAAAGTATTTTTTGCAATACAGACTTAATAACAATCTTAAGGAAATTACTGTTTATATATTTATATTAATCTGTATTCTGTTTTGGAGACTAAAACCTTCTGGTTTTCTACTCCGTTGGAATTTTTCTAGTCCAACTTGAAGAACACAAAAACTTCATTGGATTATTAAAGTTCATAACAGTAAAGCAATTTGAAGAACATAAAAACTTCATCACGAAACAGATTCTGAATCAATTTGAAAAATATATATCTTCTCGTTTCTCGTTCGTTTCATTTGCCATTTATTAAACAGTTTGTCAATTATTAACAGTGAAGAATGGAAACAGAAAGTGATGTTAATGCTCCTAATGGAACTGCGACTGTTGGGGTGACAAATGTTGCATCGTCAAGCCGTCCAAATGCTGCACACGCGATGGCACCGGCAGAGAAACCGAGGAAGTTTTTTGGTATCAACTTCAAAGGATGGCAGCAAAGAATGTTCTTCTGGCTGACCACTCTAGCCATGCAGAAGTTCACACACGAAAATCCTCCTGTTACAGAAGAAGGAATGCCTGAAAACCAGCGCTTTATGATTACTGAGGGTTGAAAGTATGCAGATTTTTATGCGAAGGATACATCCTTAGTGCATTAGATGATGATCTGTCTAATGTCTACAGTTCTGCCAAAACTTCAAAAGAATTATGGGTTGCACTCGAAAAGAAGTATAAAACTGAATACGCATGCTTGAAAAAATTTGTGGTTGTCAAGTTTCTTGACTACAAGATGACAAATAGTAAAACTATTGGAACCAAAGTTCAAGAACTCCAAGTCCTTATCCATGACCTTATTGCTGAAGGTATCGTGATCAACGAGGCATTTCAAATGGCTGCTGTGATTGAGAAATTGCCTCCTTCATGGAGAGACTTCAAGAACTATCTGAAACATAAGCATAAGGAAATGTCACTAGAAGATCTTGTGATTTGCTTGAAGATTGAGGAAGATAATAAAGTTGCTGAAAAGAAGTCACGTGGAAATTCAACGATTATGGGAGCGAACATCGTTGAAGAAGCTACTCCAAAGAATAAGAAAAGGAAGAAGCCTTGGAAAGAGTAAGGAGCGAGAACAAGAAAAAATTCAAGGGCAACTACTATAATTGTGGGAAAGCTGGCCACAAAGCCCGTATTGTCGTATCCCGAAAAAGGACAAGAAAAAGGGACAAGCCAACATGGTGGAGAAGAATGATGAAATTGATGATCTGTGTGCAATGCTCTCGGAATATAACTTAGTTGGAAATCCGAAGAGGTGGTGGATTGACTCTGGAGGCACTCGACATGTTTGTCTTTGTCAAAAAGCATTTGCTAATTACTCTACTGCTGGTCCCGAAGAAGAGCTTTCCATGGGAAATACTGCAACAGCCAAGATTGAGGGTTATGGGAAAATATTCCTGAAGATGACTTCCGGCAAGGTGTTGATGCTCAACAACGTTCTTCATGTTCCTACTATTATTTCTACTTCCCTACTTGTCAAGAACGGGTTCAAATGTGTTTATGTATCTGAGAAAGTAGTTATTAGCAATAACGAAATGTACGTTGAAAAGGGCTACCTCACAGAGGGCCTTTTCAAACTAAATGTAATGGTTGTTGACAATATTAATAAAGTTCCAGCTTCTTCTTATTTATTAGAGTCAAATGATTTATGGCATGTTCGTTTAGGACATATCAATTACAAAATCTTGCGGAAGTTGATTAATTTAGAAGTATTGCTTAAATTCGAGTGTAATAAATCAAAACGTTAAATATGTGTTGAATCTAAGTTTGTTAAGCATCCTTATAAGTCTGTTGAAAGGAATTCAAATCCTTTAGACTTAATCCATACTGACATTTGTGATATGAAGTCAATACCATCTCGCGGTGGGAAAAAATATTTTATAACATTTATTGACAATTGCACTCGATATTGTTATGTTTATTTGCTTAATAGTAAGGATGAAGCAATTGAAGCATTTAAGCAATGCAAGAATGAAGTTGAAAATCAGTTGAATAAAAAAGATAAAAATGATTAGAAGTGATAGGAGTGGAGAATACGAATCTCCTTTTGCAGAAATATGTTCAGAATATGGAATTATCCATCAAACTACTGCCCCCTACACACTCCAATCCAATGGAATTATGGAAAGAAAAAACCGGACATTAAAGGAGATGATGAATGCTTTACTAATAAGTTTCGGTTTGCCGCAAAGCTTGTTGGGGGAAGCTAACCGAATACTCAACAGAGTGCCCCACAGCAAAACACAATCTATTCCATATGAAAAATGGAAAGGAAGAAAACTCAACTTGAAATATTTCAAAGTGTGGGGGTGTTTAGCAAAGGTACAAGTTCCTTTGCCCAAAAAGGTAAAAATCGGACCAAAAACTGTGGATTGTGTTTTTATTGGATATGCTACAAACAACAAAGCTTGTCGATTTTTGGTTCACAAATCGGACAATCCCACAATTCATGTTAATACGGTAATTGAATCAGATAATGTTGAATTCTTTGAAAACATTTATCCGTATAAAACTGATTGTGAGTCGTCAAGTAAAAGTAAAAGAACTAAACGACCGCGGGAAGAACCAAACGAAAGTACACCAAGTGAAGAGGATCCAAGGTGTAGCAAACATCAAAGGACATCTACTTCCTTTGGACCAGATTTTGTGACATTCTTGCTTGAAAATGAGCCTCAAACATTTAAAGCAGCGATGTCTTCTTCTGATTCAGCATTTTGGAAAGAGGCAGTCAATAGTGAGATTGAATCAATTTTGAACAACCATACATGGGAATTGGTTGATCTCCCTCCAGGAAATAAACCTTTAGGATCAAAATGGATCTTTAAAAGGAAAATCAAAGCTGATGGCACTATTGACAAATATAAGGACACACTGTGAATTCAGTGGACTCGATTTGATTTTCCATATAATTTAACATCCTGTTCATATTATTTTTTCATGTTCTGTTAATTTCGTTTTCTACAGTTTTGCAGAATCTGTCCAGTTTCTATTTTTACGTTTCAGGAATTATTCTAAGTTATTGTTTCAAAGTATTTTTTGCGATACAAACTTAATAACAGAGATTTGACTTTTGAATAGTGAAGGAAGAAAAAGTAAAAGAAGAAAGATTCTCAGTGACAATTTTTGGAAAAAATATGTATACAAACTTTTTGGAAAAGCAACTAAGCTAATTCGAAAATGATAAAAACAATTAATTTTATGTCTGTAGTGATGAGTGAATTAATACTCATGTAAGCTATCTATCCATATACGTCCTCCTTTTATTAAAGAAAAAAAAAAAAAAAAAAAAAGATAACACTTTTGCTCCCTCAATCCACGTCTGATCTATCATACTTTATAATAGCTTTTTGACAATTTTTTTCAAAGATTCTTAGCAGAAGTAAAACTCTCTAACGATTGAAAAACAAAAATAGCAAAGTCACCTTAATTCCCATAAAGAAGATAAAAAAATATATCTGACCTTTTAACAACTTTCATAAACAAACAAAGCGGAAAAAGATATTGAGACAAAAAAAAGATCAACTCATAATTAGCAGGTAAGCGCCTGCACTCCCTAACAAAGTGAAGACAGTTAAATTGATAAGCCAATTAAATTTCATCTAAAATTGTCTAGAACTATAAATGTAAAATTTTGCGTCGATGAAAATGAAGAAGTGGATAATGAAAAATATGACCATAGAGAATTGTAAAAGATTTGTATAAGTGAATAATGAGAATATAACCTATTAAAAATAGGAGGACTGCAGAGCAAAGAAAAATCCGTTATTGTAAAAATACATTTAATTTAAACTTCTAAGAAAAGGCCAGTTTAGCAAGTTGCACTTTTATATAGAACATGAAGTGAAGATTTGAGTAATTAAATATAAAATTGATTTAAGTTGCACATACTAAATAACATACTTTTAACTATCACTCTCTTTTTCCATCTTATCCTTTCAGTGTTTTCTAAACTCAAAAAATTATTATCACATAATAACCAAAGGTGAACTTCATGAAATTGATCAATAAGAGAAAAAATTAAATAACTTAGAATAGAATAATACAACCTATAATAGCTTATAACACTTGTAGAAAATGGAGTTAGGTTAAACATCATTTTCCTTTTTAAATATACTGAATTATCTTTTGAATTGATCAAAGGTTGCAATGGTCTTCATATAAACTCCATACTTTAAGTGCCTTAAAAATATTTGTTATCATGAAAATTTTCCAAATTAATGTGAAGAATTTTCATTGTTTTGGTTCATATGAAAAAATTCATTGTTTTTATTTGTTTCAAGAAAAGAAAAAGATGAAGACATATAAAAAGAAACTCTAACCTGTCAAGCTCTTCGTTTTCCAATTCGAAAGCAGAAAACACACTCAATATAATTTCTCATTCCTTTCGTTGTTAGCACGAAAAATATAATTGATTTATGACCTTTCCATTGCCAGAAATGAAGCTCCGTGCCTTCATAGAAATGGGTGATCAAAACTGGAAGCGCCTTCATAGAAATGGGTAATCGAAACTTAAAGAGTGACTTCATTTCTCTTGCAAATAATCTTTCACATAAACGGTCGGCTCAGTGTTGTTGTAGAGTATTGATCTATAATTTAATAATATCTTCAAAAATAACTTTAACAATATCTTCAAAGACAAATAATTCAAATCCAGCGAATTCATACACCAACCAACCTGCATAAACAACAAACTTAAAATCAATAAAATATGAAAAATTATAAACAAAAAAGAGGGGAAAAAACCCACCAACCCACCAAAAACTAACACTCTATGTATTATATTTTTGAAAAATATGACCTCTGACCTTCATTTAAAAAAAACGAACAACAGAAAACTTTATGTCAGAAGATATTAGAGTGAAAGGAACGATAAATGGAAAAGAAGAAAAATTGTTATGCAGTATGAATAAGATGCTTAAGAATTTACAGTAAATAATGCAATTGTAACTTATGCGTAATACAAATAAAAAGAGTAACGTATATTGAGTTAATTGTAATAGAATTAAGTGCATTAATTGTAATAGAATTAAGTGCATGAATTGTAATAAAAGCATATTAGAACTGGGAAGCATGATTTTTTTTCATCGGGAAGAATGGATAACTTCAAGATCAAGAAAAAATAAGAGAGAGTTTTAAAAAGCAAAAGGGAAAAAAGGACGATCAATATGAAAACCAGCTATTATAGCCTATTTTCTGTTGACTATACATGTCGATCAGAAGTAAGGCAATTTTTTATTTTGACTTTCTAGATTTGTAAACCAAAATTTGATGAGGCTTTAATGCTTCTATAATTACTGGGCTGTTAAATAACGTGAGGCAGTTGAATAGTTTTTTTCTTTTTCTTTTAAGCAGCATGGAATATGTAACTGCAATGGATAATAAAAGCTTTGTAAAAAGAATTTCAGCAATTATTTTGAGGGAAATATGAGAGAAAAAAGTCAAAAAATTGAGAAAAAAAAAAATAGGAACACTGGACGAATCATTTGTTGTAGAGGGATTAGGGTTCACTTGCTGGTTCATCAGAGGGTGAAAAAGAAAATGATTCTTGTAGATGATGTGAGGAGTGGTCATTAGGAAAATGATGTTCTGGTGTAGGCTGATTTGAGGCAAAAGGAAATATGTTCTCATGAAAATGCACATCCTGAGAGACAAAAACTTTCTTACTTTGTAAATTCAAAAGCTTGTAACCCTTTTGCTGTTGTGGATAACCCAAAAAGACACACTCTACAGCTCTAGGATCAAATTTCCCTCTTCCTTGAGACAAAGTGGAGGAGTAACATAAACAACCAAAACTTCTTAGGGACTGGTAACATGGCTTTTTGTTGAAAAGTATTTCATGAGGTGTTTTCCCTTTCAAAACACTAGATGGCAGCATATTAATGAGATGTGTTACGGTCAAAACACACTCTCCCCCATAAAACATAGGAACTTTAGATTGAAAAAACAGACCCCTGGCTATCTCCAAGAGATGTCTGTGTTTTCTCTCCACAACCCCATTTTCTTGTGGAGTAGCAACACAGCTTCTCTGATGCAATATACCTAGTTCAGCTAAGTAAGATGCCTCTTGTGACCCTGATCCTAACTCCAAAGCATTATCAGACCTAATACACTTTACTTTCCTGTTGAATTGTCTTTCCACCATGGCAAGAAAACATTTTAAAATTGGGAAAGCATTACACTTAGTGCTAAGTAAAAAGGTCCAAGTTCCTCTACTAAAATCATCAACTATGGTAAGAAAATATTTATATCCATTATAAGTGCACTGTTTATATGGTCCCCAGGTATCAATATGAATAAGATCAAAAATTCCCTTTGTCTTGATTGTACTGATGGAAAAGATGATCTAGTTTGCCTAGCTTTAGGACAAATATCACACACAGAATCAGAGAGAGATGATTTTTTTATAAAATTGAAATGTTTCACTGCTGATATGGGCAAGTGTCCCAGCCTAATATGCCAAAGGCTTACATCTGGAATAGCATTGATAAAAACAGGATGAGAAACTGAACTTGAAACAAACTGAGAATCATTCCTTTGTGATATAGGAATTTCATCTTTCTTAGGAGAAAAACTAGACTTAGAAACTGAAGGCTGCAATAAGTACAATCCTTCTTTGAGATCACCAAAAGCTCCTACCCTCCTCAGTAAAAGGTCCTGCAAAATGCATGCAGTAGGAGTGAACAAAAGATTGCATTGAATCTAGAGACACAATCTATTAACCGAGAGTAAATTATATTTGAAAGATGGCACATGAAGAACATTCTTTAGAGTCAGATCAGAGGAGATAGGAACAGTCCCTGTATGGGTAACAATTAACTTATATGAATTTGGCAAACTCACACTTAGAGGAACAGGAAGGGCTGTTAAGGAAGTGAACCAGTTAGAGTCAAAACACATATGCTCAGATGCACTTAAATCTATGATCCAGGTGCTAGAGTTAAAAACTGACAAACAAACCCCTGTGTATTTAAGAATAGTACCTGCTATTGCATTTGCATCTGGTGTTGTGGAGACGCTGCTTTGTCCCATTTGTTCAATTTGCATTTGTTTAAACATCTATGCAACCTTTGCCTTTTGTTCTCTACTTAGATGCTGCAAATTGTTGTTAGAATTCTGATATTGTCGTGCCTCCCTCTGATCCTGTATCTCCTCATATCCCAGTACTGCATTCCCTCTGATTGAGTTTTGAGAGTTCTTTCCTTTGTTAAATTCAAAATCCTCTGGGAAACCATGTAATGTAAAGCAGTCACCTATGACATGTCCAATCCTATAGCTGTCACGATCCAACCCCGTAGGCCGTGACTAGTGCCCAATCTGGGCACTCGTACACCTCTACTAACCATAATCAGATCATAGCAAACATACTAAGAACTCATACATACAGAAGGGCACGGTGATGCGTGTACACATACATATATATCATGCATATAATCTGGGAATGTACAAGACGCAAACATAACTGAACAATGCAACCCACATATATGTCTACAGACCTCTAAGAGTAATAACAGAATCATATGACGTGACAGGGCCCCGCCGTACCCCTGAATGGATATATACATATATAACAGAAAAGTCTGTACCAAAATATGAGCTCCTGAACAAGGGAGCACTCCAACAGCAGAATGGAGGTCCTAAACTGGCGGCTCACCGAAACGATCGTCTGTACCTGCGGGCATGAAACGCAGCCCCCGAAGAAAGGGGGTCAGTACGGAATATGTACTGAGCATGTAAAGCATAGAATACAATGAACAGGATCATAACCGAACTGGGATTTACAGAAGCAGGTATAGTAATCAGAGCTCAAAAGACTTGCCGTGGAATCATATATCATGTATGTCAGTATCATATCATCATATCATTATATATATATATATATATATATATATATATATATATATACCGTACGCCGGCCCTCTAGTGAGGGACTCGGTGAATGAAATCATATAGTCATCATGCATAGCCATCATGTAATCACATATACATATACCGTACCCGGCCCTCTAGTGAGGGACTCGGTGAAATATCATATACATACCGTACCCGGCCCTCTAACGAGGGACTCGGTGAACAATGCAGAGAACTGTGCACGAATATATACCCGGCCCGGGACTCGGTGAAAGTTGTAACAATAGCATGCACGAGCGGAGTAGCGAGAAGCTATATGCATAAAGATCATCATTATCGACTCAATAGAATGATCAAAACAAACTTTCATTTAAAGGCCAAACAATAGTCAAATCACGTTTCCTCCGAATGTCACTCGGGATCATATTAAATAGGACTTTAGAAATCATAAGCACGTATCAAACCATGGGAAGTAGCTTATGGAAATCCAGAACATAATCGTCATTGCAGACTCGATAGATGTGTAAGTGATAGACACTCGAGGGTCAAAACGACAATCACCTTAAGTTCTTTCAGAAAATCATCATAACCAAGCATAGAAAAGTCTCGGGGCCCACGGACGGGTATCAACCCCATCCGAGCCCACCTAGGAAAGTTAGGGTTATTATTCGTTATGGAATCTCCTACGAACGTTTCGAGGCGATCCGAGCTCGTCTACGAAAGTTACGGTCGTTCGTAGTTACGGAACATTTTTAAGAACAAAAATCCTTTATGCAATTTTTGAGATCCAACTACATAAAACATAAGGACCTTAGTTCGACTACATTAAAAGGGTCAACTTTAAGAAGCGAATAAGAACCGCGTACAAGCTCGGATCTTAAGAATGGAGTTACCCCCGAGGCTCGGATCATAGCTTACTTACCACTAGGACATGCCAAAAGAAATAAAGGTAAGCTTTACATACCTCGCTGGCTCTCAAAGCTAATCCAATCTTACGTCGCAGACTTCCCAAGATCTACAATGCGTCATTAAATACCAACATTAGCTAAAGGCACTTAAGAGTTCAATTCCAAACTAACACTTAGTTCTACAAAAATTTGGGTAGCATTTCCCCTGTAAATGCAACAACCCCGAGAATTCAACTCGGCCAAATTCATCAACAACAATACCACAATCACACTAACAACATCAATAATCGATTCCAAACGCATTCTAACATTACTAACCCCTTTCTACATAACTCGACAACATTCCAATTATATTCAATTCGACTACATACATTCAAATTAATATCAACGTGTACATGTTCAAATACTAATCCAAGATGCGTTCAAACAAAATGCAAGAACATTTCAAGCAATCCGCACAATATTCAAAATAATCCAAACAATATACCACTTTACCCGAAACCTCCCAACTTCAATGGGAACAACAATAACATATTTCTTTCTCCCAAATTCATCAACTACGCCAACAATTCACACATTGACAACATCATTTTCATAAATACAAGAAACTACCTTTAATTCACATTAACTTCCATAACAAACCACAAACGACTATAACTTCAATTTGAACCATTAAACTTTCATCCGCACCATAGAATCCACAACACAATATCCCAAACATACTAAATAGAATTAATTCTTCACTTCTACACAACATGGCATATACACGGCCAACCCAACACCCACGGCTCAACACCAACATCCAAGGTTTCATGATTTTCATCCAATTCTACACACTACAACAACACACAAGCATGCTAAATACAATTAATTCATCACTCCTCCTACACAACACACCACACGGCTACAACACTCACACACACGGTTCAACTTCAACATCCATATTTTCATGAATTTCATTCATTTCCACCTCCTACAACATGCACAAACCATTCATAACATATAAAAAGGAAGATTAAACCTTACCTTCTCCACCCAACTTTTCTACACGGCTAGGAATGAATTTTGCAAGAATAAACGTTTTGTTTGTTCCAACGACTACTCCACGTTGTAGAGGGCCTTCCAATTAGTAGAGAAACTAGAAGAAAATATTTTTTTGAAGTGGATTTTTGGTCTTCAATTTTTTTGCATTATGGCCGAATGGCCTTGTTGTTCCTTCTCCAAGTTTCTTGATTCTTCTAAGGGCAAGAAATGGTGAAGATGACTAATTAGTCATCTTTTGGTAACATATATTAAGCATCCATTGTTGACACCCAATTTTGTTTCACTTTTCCTCTAATCGATTTCCTTGTGCTTCCTAGTAATTAATAATCTATCTTTTTACTCATCATTGTAATTGTTACCGTTTTTACTACTGCTATTTATATTGGTAGTACCATTATTATTACTTTATTATTAGTATTAGCATTAGTATTATTATAATTACATCTCGTTATCATTTTTAGTATTATTAAAACAGTTATTGTCGTTACGCCAATAGTACATTTATAGTTTATATTACTACTATTATTAATTCATTAGAATTTTTATATGTAAATTTTCTAGTTTATATTTTTATTCTGGCCATGTTATATATATATATATATATATATTAGTAAATAGTATTATATGTTACAAGTATAACATGTATAAATTATTAAGATAAGGAAGCCCAAGAAAATGTTTAAGGTAGGGAAAGAGCACTATTTTTCGCACCCAAATGTATCTTCCATAAATATACCACATGGCCCATTTACACTCATCTGAAATAACCCATTAAGTTACCCCATTTGACACCCTAAAACCTAATCTTATTCTCAGCTGCATTCACCCCAAGCCTCTTCTTTTCTCATTTTAGGCAAATATTTGACCTTCCTCTCTCTAATGCAGAAAATGGCTTCACCATTTTAGTGCAAAATCTGTCCCTCTCTCTCATATTTTCGAATTCTCCCACCTAAACGTCAAAACTTCGGTATTATGTTGACCAAATTGCTACAATTCTGAAGAGAAAGGACAATTCATTTCAGCCTTTTTCACGCCATATTTTGGATCATTCTTGAGCAAAATTTTGATATTCAAATGGCCATATCTAAAATCCCGCCCAAAAAAAAATGGATTGAGAGTTGAAACCCTAGTTCTTCATCTATAAATACTATCCTTAAGATCTCAGCAAACCATCTTTTCATCCCTGTGGTTCTAGACAGCTTAGACATTATAATATTTCCATTATCTTTGTCCAAATACTCTAAAAAGGAAACTTAACTCTCTGTAATCTTTGAATCTCGGTTTAATTCAAGCTAGTTCGGATTTCGATCTCGTTCATAAAGAGTAGACCTGAAATCTCAAAGCTCCGTTCACTGCACCCAAAACAGGTAAATCCGACTCCACTCTGTTCATTTTTCTTTTTGTTGTTAAAACACTATGTTTTAGAAATCATGCTTATTTTTGCACTACTGAATGTTCCTCTATTTTAAAAAAAAAAAAAATGTTACTGGAAGATTTTTTTTTTTTTTTTTTCATAAACAAACCGTGTTAATGGAAATAGTTAGAATGTAATAGTAGTTATACGTTGTGGAAAATTCTGACTTTTATACCTTCTAGCTTTTACGATCTATAGTGTTGCCTAAATATATTTTAAGCTAATATCTTGTTCATCTAAAAAGCATGCCACCGTTAGTCTTAATTTAGAGGTTCTTCACTGTTCTAGTTAAAAATATGTGTATGTGTTTAAAAAAAGAAATGCTTCCTTTTTCTATGAATCATCTTTGTTTTCACGTATTGGAAGAAATTCTACTTTTGTGGAAAATATGGATGTGGAAAGTACTATCAGTTAAAATCTTATTTTTGAATTTGCCCAGATTTATTTATGCTAAAAGGAATAACTTAAAAGTATTTTCATTACATACATGCACTTCATTAGCACTTATCTACACGTTAGTAGGCACGATTAAGAGTATCTTTTATCTATTTATTTATTTTTATTTATTTTTTATTTTTGGCTCACTGTAAGTCCCGTTGCTTTGTGTTGTGTTGTTGTGCATGACGATAGGACTAAGTAGACTCCACGAATTTTTAAGAGTAGTACGCATGAATTAAATGCTCAAATAGTCATAATGTTTGCTGTTTCTCACATTTGTACTCACAGTTAATGTATGTATGTGGTACTTGAAATTCATATTAGTTCAATTTTGCCTTAGTCTACAGTTCTCTTATGTTTGGGAATTAAAATTATTTTTCTAATTCCTTTTCTTTCCCTTCTTATCTTTGTTTGCATGTACACTTTGGGAGCAACATGGAGTCTTCATAAAAGACTCTCGCCGCCGCAAGCAATCTCGTTTGAGATTATTATTTGCTGCCGCTAGTCCAAGACTTGCATTCATATCTCCGGCGATATCTCTCATATTCTCGAAAACACACCCCAAACAGAATATGATAGAGGAGAAGAAGCAACGGAATTCCCCTCCCATCGCGTCATCAATTTTATGCTTTATATATATTTTTATGGATTTTTGACTTGCTAGAGCATTCTACTTCCTAGATTGTTAAGTTAGGAATACTTTAAATAGTTAATCTTAAGGAGTTGGTTAATTTAATCTATTTTCATAAGTTAAGGTTTTTTTTTAGTTATTAATTTTATAGAAGTTTATCTTTAACTATACCTTGGATCAATAACGATCTTTTATTCAGACACATCAACCGAAATTTAAATAAAGAGATGTCCTTAAGTATTAATAACAAATTTTGGATAATAACTTTATTTTTTTTAATCAAGCAACTTTTTCGTGAATTAAAAGTTATCACTTGTACTTAACTCCCCTTTAAATAAGTGACATTTCATCCTTAAGTTATTAAACCTTTTTTAACAAAGGGCTCAAGTTTTTGTTTTATTCAAAAAAATTTCTCAGCATATGAGTCAAATTATTGCTAACTTCAAACCCGAACCCTCAAGTTTCTTTAAAGCAGTATTTATGTACAACCCTCCTTAAAATTCATACAAGATACTTTATTTGAAAGTAAATGACATTGAGATATATGATTTATAAATAAATAAATAAATAAAAAATGATTTTCAGTCCTTTTTGAAAATAGCTATTTCTTTATTTAAGTCTAGAAAATGCATTATTTATTCGCAAAGTCCTCTATTTTAATTACTTATATACTTTTATGAAATATCTTTTTCTTAAATCATTTATAAGATACTAATTTACCGTACTTCGTCTTAATTTCTAATATTAACCTAAGTTTGGTCGGTAACCGTATTTAGCAGATCTTAAAGGATGCCTAACCCCTTCCCTTTAGGATAATTAGAATCCTTACCTAGAATTGAAAAATTAAGCAGACCATTAACGGAGGTTTAGTTAGCTTTACCTTAGTTAATAATTAGGTGCCCTAATTCACCTTAAAATCAATTAGGTGGCGACTCCTAAAATAAAACAAAATAGGAATCTCTAATATGTTGTACCTAATTTAACCCGGTTAAAATGGGGTATAACATCCATGTGGCCGGCCACATGACCCCCCTCTTTTTTTTTTTCTTTTTTTTTTTCATGAACTTTAACTTTCCAATATTCACTTTTAACCCCAACTTTTTCCTTAATATCCCATGCCAACAAAATCATAAACAACTCATGTCTTAAAACAAAATCGTAGTTAAAAATCTCTATTTCGCCTCCCGGAATAGTCTTGCCCTTAACTTATCGGGGTTAACTCGGATTGTCTCAATGTACGAAATACGAGATATAACAATAGCAGTGTGTGCAGCTCACATTAGGATTGAATTTTGCTCTCTTCCCCTTTCCCTTAAACTGGTTATTTCTAGATTTCTGTTGGTATGGTTGAGGAAGGAAACCAGTAGGTCTTTGAGGCTGCATTTGTGGGTAACCTTGATGTTGTGCTTGAGGATAAGGGTTTCCAAATTTTTGTCCCTGGTATCCCTGATTTTTCTGAAAATTATTTTCACTTTTGAAAACTGAAGTTCCCCCTTTATAGTTATTTTTTCCTTGGTTACTGACCATAAAAGAGGAAGATTCTGAAAATATATGACTATTAACATAGATTTCCCTTTGATTCTCATCTTGCAACGACAATGAATAAGCATGATCCATGCTAGGCAAAGGGTTTATCATTAAAATATTACCCCTAGCATGTGCATAAACATCATTCAAACCCATTAAGAACTGAATTAGTACCTCTTTGATCTTGCATAGATTTAGTGATTTTTCCTTTTCCTTCACATGTACAAACACAGGTGCAAACCACATCACAATTTAAGGAATCTATTTCATCCCATAATCTTTTTAAATTTGTAAAATAACCTGATATATCTGAGTTTCCTTGTACCAAAACACTCAGTTCTTTCTGAAGATGATATAGCTTTGCTCCATTTGATTTTCCAAATCTGCTTTCTAAACTGTCCCATAGTTCCTTTGCAGTTTTAGAGTAGATTACACTGTCTTTGATTTCCTTAGATAATGAGTTAAGGAGCCAAGCAGTGACCATGTCATTGCAACAATACCACTGTGGGTAATCATTTGAGGCTAGATCTGGTTCCTCACATGTACCATTAATTAAACCTAGTTTTCTTTTTGCAGAAAGGGCTATCAACACTGATCTCCTCCATCTTGGAAATCCTTTGCCATCAAATGCAGTATTGACAAGGCACATTCTGAAGAGTGAAGGTGGTATGGATGATTCTGGGTGTTCGCATTATTATCACCACCATCCGTGATACCTGAAGAAGAATTTCCCTCTGGCATGTTTGATTTAGGTTGAATGACACAGAAATATGTTTGTAAAAATGGATCGAGCTTTCACTGCTCTGATACCATGATATAATTTGGTGAAGATGATAGGATAATTTTTCTGTGTGTTTTATTCATGTACCTTTGATGTATATATACAAACCATGTGAAGAAAAAACAGTAAATGAAATTTACATGGGCCGTTGTATACATGTCCTAAATCTATTGGATAGTACATAACAAATTTATAACTGACTACTTATTTCTTTATCTGCAAATCACGTGACCTTCTTCTAGATATTTCCATTTTGGACAGCTGTTCAATAATGATCCAACGTTCCAGTTTCAATCCATCAAATAACCATTGGAGGGTGGATATGCTCTACACGTGTTCCATTCTAGAAAAGATAGAAGCACAGCTTTAGTTCAGCTTTGGGAAATCCAATACTACTTTGTGTTGCCCGAAAAAGCTCTTCTCTTTCTTGGCTCTTCTTTCTTCCTCGATTTAATTGATGCTGCCATCGGAATCGGAAAATTTGTAGATGTAGATGTAGATTTATTGTTGTCAACACATACTTGAGTGATCATTTAAGATATTTACTCTAAACTAATACTCCCTATGTATGTAACAAACTAAATGAAGCATTATTTGCAAAATAAACACAAATATCAGTATGATAGGACCACCAATTTCCTTGAGAACTTTATGCTTGCTTCTGTCTTTATCAAAAATTCAAAATTTCTTTTTTTTTTTTTTGAGATTTTATGAAGTAAAAATATTATTCTCCAAGTTGCAAATTGACAAATAAAAGCTTTTTGTAAATATGATTCTTTAATATTTTCTCTTTCGTCTTAATTAATCTGTTCCTGCTGGCAGGCCTATGTAAATGAGTTTTTTTTTTCCCCCTTTTGTTGCAAGAGGAATATAGGGAATAAAAGTGTAAAATCAAAAGTCATTTTAAGAAGATAAAGGGGGAAAAGATAATTGATTGTTCTAGCAATTTTAACCATATGGTTGCTTCCAAAGCCACGGAGAGAAATACATTGGCAAAGCAATTTCCTTCGTTAACTTGTCCATTACCATTTCTTGAGTGAATTAATCAAATTAAAACCAAAGAAAGCTTCTTATAAAACTTAGACTTCTCATTTTGGTCAATCATAATTGACTCGCACCCAATATTTACGCAATTGATCCGTCGAGTCACGTATGATTCATTAAAGGGAAAAATACTTTTTACCAGAGGTCTTTATATTCTGGGCTTGAATTCGAGATATTTGTTTAAGGGTTAAGAATCCCATCAATTCTACAACCTTTTTATGGTATTTGTTTTATCAACAACAACATACCTAGTGGAATCCCACAATGTGGAATCTGGAGAGGGTAGAGTGTACGCAGACCTTACTCCCACCTTAGAAGGTAGGATGTTATTTTCGAAAGACCCTCGACTCAAGAGAAAACAAGACAAAAAGGTCAAATAAGGACAAGCATATCAAAGCAATATGAAAATGAGAAATAACAAAAGCCAGAAAGTCATGATAAAACAGTTTGGAAAAAAAGAAGCAGTAGCTACCATTAATTAATCCCTCCTTCTCACTTTATATGAGATAATTCGAAGTACGCGAGTCAAATTATTTAGTTTTCAATATGAATTTGGACATATAATTTTTAAGTTTTCGAAATAAAATTTACTTTTCAAACAGTAAGTGCGTCACATAAAATGAGATAGAGAAAGTACTGCTCCTAATCACTATTTGTCTCAGTAGTGATGGCTAACATTGCAAGGAATCTTGCAGATCCTTGAATTTGGCATCTACCACTTCATACCTATAAGATGCCATTTTTTTATAATAGATAGTACAATGCATATACAAATTTCTTGGCTGATGCATAGGTTGTAATGGATAGAAAGGTATCTATAAAGAATGTTCCAAAAGAATGCTTTTGTCTGTTCTTTAATTTGCTTTGTTTAATTTGTTCCAAGTTAGTGGCTTTCATATTCTTTAACATGGCAAATACTAATTCTTTTAACACTAACAAAGCACGCCATCCTTTTCAATACAATAACTAAAGCACTTTTTGAGTATTGTTTAAGAAATTAATTCTGACAACTCTTATAATTATAAAGGCATTCAATAGTAAAAAGTGTTCATTTATAGTAGTTTATGAGTACTTGACACAGTAATTGATTTTGTTTACGTTAGTATTTAAGTATTTCAATTAGAATGTCTTATCGTCCAATGCACTTAACCACTGGAATCGATCCAAAAAAATAAAGCATCCTGGCCAATCGACTAACCATTGAGAATAAAATTAATAGGTACGTAAGATTAAATTCTCTCATCTCGCCTTTCACCTTATTAAGCTTTGACGATCACCTTCACCTTGGACTAACCGTGGAACCCGATGAATGCCTCTCTTTTATTTGAAAATTGGACTTGCTAAACAAAGGAATCTTGACACGGAAATTCACTCAAATTGAGGATACTACACTTTCACCTATAATATTATTTTCGTCTTTTTTTACCTAGCCTTTTTCTTAGAACCTAGCCTTAAAATAGGATTGGAGTTTGACTCGACATGATCACCTTATAGATTTGGGTCATAATATGTGATACGTGTCACTCTAGCTTTAAACGAGCAATAATGACGCGCGATCTTGGTTTTTGAACCGAACTATGTAGTTGTTTCACCTTGAATGCACCTAAGTCATAACTAGCTTTTAGCCTTTAATTAGCTTTTGGATCTTTAAACCACATCCACAAGCCGGTCAATTGGTTTTGTAATCCCTTACAATTTTGTTTTCATTTTTATGTCTTTTTGATTAGAAATCTTTATTTTTACACATAAAAAAATTTAAAAACAACACACAAGAGATCTTTGCACATACATTTTTTTAATTCAAATTGTAAAAAATTATGTTTATCCATTTCCTCCTCTAACTCACAGGCTTTGACTTCAATAGCAGCTGCATTTTCTCAGTTTGTTTGGGCCTTCTGTTAATAAGAATTTATCGGGCCTAGTTTCATCCAATTGGCCTCATCCATTATATTGCACTGGCCCATCCAAATTGGTTTTGAGATCAACACCAGCCTGTTATGAAAGAACATAATCTACGAAGAATAACGGGCAATTTGCACGATTGCCTTATTCGGGGGTGGTTTTTAATTTTTGTCCCTCGTCTAAAATAACTTGAGGTTCTGGGTTCGAAACCCAGCTTAGTGAAAAAAATATAATTTCGCAAGGCAGAATTTCGTAACAAAATTAGACTTATTCGGGCAAAAGTTAGGATTGTAGGATCCCAGCAGATTTTTTAAAAAAAAAATATATGTCTTGCAAAATTTCACAAGGGCAAACTTTTGCCTTAAGGCAAATTCTGCCTTATAAGGCAGAATTTAGTTACATCTTAAGGCAAATTCTGCCTTATAAGGCAGAATTTTCGCGAAGCCTTACCTTGCAATTTTTTTATTTTTGACTGAACAGCGGTTCGAACCCAGTACCTCGAGATATTTTCAGACACTTTTTTAAGTAAAGGGCGAAAATTAAAGACCAGCAATTTGAGGGACAAAAATTAAAGACTAGCATCTTTGAAAGTAATCTGTGCAAAAAAAACTAATTAGTGGTCTCGTGTGCAAAAAAATTAAAGACTAGCGCCTTTGTGTTGAAAGAATAATTACCATCATGAACTTTCAAATTTCATGATAACATTCTGCAGTTCCACCTGGAAAATTGGAATCTATGATAGTGACTATTTTTCAATTACAAAGAATTTAAAAAACGGCTATTTGTGAATTTTACCCCATTTTTGCAATATTACTATGTTGTTATTTGATATTTCTGTTCACTCAGTTATATCTTTTGGTCTAATCTACATACGAAATTCATACACTCCATCCGTGAGTTTGATTCTTGTTTCAAATCACAAATATTATTCACCCGGTTTCACATTTGACCAAAACTACTGAACTTTTTGGGTCAGTCGTCACCAGAGTGCTTGGGCCTAACGATATTGGATCGAAGTAATTGCACAGTTTTCCTTCATATGGACTCGTCTTTAATTTTTGTCTTAGTGGGGTATAAGTTCTTTAAAAGGCGCGGAAATAAATTGTTGATATTATGATGCGTATAGGGCAATTCATAGGATTGGCCTTCTTCTGGGGTGGTCTTTAATTGTCAACCCTCAAATTCTTTGGTTTTTAATTTTTGCCCTTCACGTAGAAACCCTGAGGTTCTGGATTCGAACCCCCGCTCCGGCATAAAACTAAAAATAATTTCGCAAGGCAAGGCTTAGAGAAAGATATGCCGGAGCCGGCATACGAGCGCTTAAGGCATAACTAAAGTCTGGCGGAGGGGGCAAACTTTGCTTTAAGGCATATATTTTATTTTATTTTTACTTTGCAAGGTAAACTTTTAGTTATGCCTTAAGGAAAAGTTTCGCCTTATGGGGCATACTTTTAGTTATGCCTTAACTAAGAGTCTGCCTCATAAAGCATAACTAAACTATGTCTTAAGGAAAAATCATAAGGCGGAACTTTTCCTTAAAAGTTTATGCCTTAAGGAAAAGTTTCGCCTTTACTTATGAAGATACTTAGTTATCATGCTTAACTAAGAGTCTGCCTCATAAAGCATAACTAAACTATGTCTTAAGGAAAAATCATAAGGCGGAACTTTTCCTTAAAAGTTTATGCCTTAAGGAAAGATTCCGCCTTATGGGGCATACTTTTAGTTATGCCTTAAGGAAAAGTCATAAGGCAGAACTTTTCCTTAAGGCAAAGTGTATGCCTTAAGAAAAGATTCCGCCTTATGAGGCATACTTTTAGTTATGACTTTAACTAAAAGTATGTCCCATAAGGCACAACTAAACTATGCAAAAAGTTCTGCCGGATCCGGCATAATTTTAGTCATGTCTTAAGCGCGCATATGCCGGTTCCGGCATCACTTTCCTAAGTCTTGTCTTGCGAAATTATTTTTTATTTTTATGCTTGAGCGGGTGTTCGAAACCAAAACCTCAGGATTTCTACGCGAAGGGCAAAACTTAAAGACCACAAATATGAGGGGTAAAATTTAAAGACCACACCAAAAGAAGGGCAATCCGCGCAAAAAAATGATGTGTATATGCCCCTCTAAGCATAAGTTCGATTTGAAAGACAAAAATTAAAGACCAGCTCCTTTGAAGGGCAAAAATTAAAGACCATCATAAAATAGGAGAAAAAGTGCAAATGACCCGGTCAGATCAATAACATGCTTGAACCAAATCCCTAGTGCAAGAAGTAGTGAATTGTAAGTTTATGACTAATGTCCTTGCATGATTTGCCAATCTATAAAAAATAATGAAGAATTATATTTCTCTCTTTCTTTTTTGATGATAGTGTAATGTGTACCTTCACTAATTCATTGGGTATTTGTTGATTTTCATTAATAGATATATCAGATAACTCTATCTACCGAAGCTGAGATATATGAAAAGAAACTACTTAACAGTTTTCTCTTTTACTTGGATTTGAAGTTTGATTTTCTGTGGTTTATTCCAACTTCATTGATGGTTAAAGTATACTTTGCATGCCTTTTCTTTTTTAATTTAATGTTTAGTTCTTACTTTTTAGTTGTTGCCACCTCAAGTATCGTACTTAGAAGAATTTTTTTTTTTTGTGGTATAATCATTTAATATTCGAAATTTACTAACTCGATTAACTCAAGTTCTCCCTGCTTCGAATAATATTGTGTTTTGGAGCACGAATTATCCTATTTTATGAAGCTTTATTATTCTTGTCCCCCCCAAAAAAAAAAAAGTTCTGGTATGAAAGGCGGAAGCACTTCCTATTAGGATGTTTTGCATATCAAGGCTCAAACCCGCACCGAAATTAAGGGTGAAAAAATCATATCCATCCACCATAATCCTTGTGTATAAAAAAGATTATTCACACGGAATGTTGCACCCGATCAATGAATATAACAAATTTTTCGCATATAAACTTTTACCATTTAATCAATGATTAAAAAAATACTCCCTCAGTTCAAATTTAGGTGTCTTAGTTTGACCGGACACGTTAAAAAACAAAGAAAGACTTTTGAATTTTGTGATCTTAAATTAAATATGTGTATAGTTCTTTAAATCTTGTGCTTTAAACTTGCCATTTAGAAGGTTGAAATTGGAAAAACTTACTACATATAAAAAGTGGAACTATTTTTAAGATAGACCAAAAAGTAAAGTAGGACAGCGGGAGTATTTATTTTGTGACCCTTAAGATTAAATTACTTTGATTTGATACAAGCATTGAACATGAAGAACTATTTTCTTTTAATTAACTCTTGTGCTTTAAACTTGCCATTTAGAAGGTTGAAATTGGAAAAACTTACTACATATAAAAAGTGGAACTATTTTTAAGATAGACCAAAAAGTAAAGTAGGACAGTAAGGAGTATTTATTTTGTGACCCTTAAGATTAAATTACTTTGATTTGATACAAGCATTGAACATGAAGAACTATTTTCTTTTAATTAACTATAAACATTTATGAGCACCGTTGCTGGCCCACCTCGAACCTTGGAAACCAATTCTTGTAAGCTTTCAAAAACTCCATTTAATGCCTTTTAACGCACACTCCCAATATTGCTATTCCTTTTACTCTCTTTTCACTTTGAAAAAAAAAATCTCAAACCAAAAAAAGTAAATAAATAACTAAGTAAAATAACAAAATGCCAAGAAGTCAACTTGTTGTTGATCATAAAAAGAAATTGTAATTTTACAAAGATTATCATGTCCAAAGGAATCTGAGAACAGTATATTATCTTTGCAAATATAGTTAAATCTTTTTATAATGGTGTTGTTTGTTTGGACATTTTTTTACTGTTATAGCAAAATGTTATTGTAGATAATATATAATATAACATAACATGAAAAACTAATTTAAAAAAAGGACTTGATTTTTATAGTAAAGTGTTGTTATAAAGGATGACTGCTATCGAAAAATTTGACTATAATATTAGTTACTATAATTTATCTTATACAATGAAATTATCGCACTCATTTTGTGAACTGGGTTGCAGGATTTTCACGGTGGTCAGTTATATTGATGGTACAATATGATTTACATATTTTAGGTGGAAACATAAGGATGTAAAATTGCCAAGTGGTAATCAAAGTAATAATTGAGTATCTTATTATTACTCTATTAGTTTCTTGAAACCTAAAGTAATAATTGAGTATCTAAATATAATTTTTTTTCTTGAAAAGTTGAAGGTCATCAAAGCGTTATCAGTACATTTAATTTTTTTTAATATCCTTTTAAATTACTTTCTAATCCCTTCAACTTGCACTCATGATGTTGGAATTTGCAAAAACTTTTAGCTCTGTGCAATTACCCAGGAAAAAAAAAAGAATATAATAAAATATAGGCGATAATACCTGCAAATGTAATAAAATAATTTCCAGGGAGAATAACACTTTTGGTTCCTTATTTATCACTAAATTCTGATTTTGATCCATGTGGTGTTTCGTTAAATGAAGATTAATTATAATTTGTCAGATATAATAAGAATCAAAACAAAAATCTCTCTCTTTCTCTCTCTCTCGAGATATATATATATATATATATATATATATATATTAAAGGAGAGACATAGGCCCAGTAACGTAGTGCTTTCTATGACCAGGAAATGCATTAATCTATTTTCTCTTCTTTTTTTTTTTTTTTGATTTTTCTCTCTCATTCTTTTCATTTACTAATTCATTTTTTTTTAAAAAAAAGACACAACCTATAGAAATAATCGTTTCTTCACCTATCCCTCATTTAGTATTATTTAATTCATTTCTCTTCAAATGCCAAAAGACACACCCTTATAGTTGAAACCGTTTCTTCAACTGGAACTAAAACGTCTTTGTGACAATTTGTCTATGATGCATTACATTAGTACTTGGTAAGCCTGGCAACCGGTCCGGTTTTACCGGTTCAAATCGGTAACCGGACCGGTTAAACGGGAACCGGTGGAACTGGTTTACCGATTATGGTTAACTGTATAATTATTACCGGTCCGGGTTTGTATTTTTGGGACCGGTTAACCGGTGAAAAAAGAAAAAAAAAATTAAAAAGTAGCCGTTAATTAGTGGGCTGGACCGATGGGCAACGGTCCATTTTGCAAAAATGGCCGTTGCCAACGGCTCCAAACTCCCCTTTTGGCCCCCCAACCCCCCCAAACTTTTTTTTTTTAACAGTTTAACCCATCTCCCACCCCTATATAAACCCCTCTCCATTTCCAATTTTAATCCACACCAATTCACTCTTCTCTTTCTCTCAATTATAGCTACTTTGCAACAATTAGGCGCTTTAAATTTCTCTCAATTAAATATTATAAAGTTTTATTCTAGTTTCAATTATTAATTTTGCAATTATAAAAAAAAAAAATTGTTGGTGGAGTTGGTGATTTTGCAACAATCCGAAGTAGCTCCAAAGCTTTAGTGGATTTGCAATTCTAGCCGCCTTCACTTTGTTGGAAATTAGTCCGGCAATTTGGTACCTTCGTTCCAACTCTATCTTTATTTTCCGCTATATAATTTACGCAATTTAATTCTAGCAATTTAATTTGTTGCAATTTATTTTCTTGTGATTTATTTGAGTGTGATTTAAATTAATTCTATTTAATAATGTTGAAGAGATTGAGACGTGGTGGCGGTAGTAGTGGTATTGTTAGGGGTGAGTTTAATGAGGAAACATTTGTGAACGAAACACCTAATTTAGGTATTGATATTGGTGGAAATAATTCACTTTTAGATCATGAGGTAATGCAACAACATTATACCGACACTTTTAATGAAATTGATGATGATGATGATGAAACTGAAGCCCCCGAAAATCCCATAGGAGATACAGGTTCTGCACAATCACATACACAAGACAAACCGCCAAGAACTCGTAAGCCAACTGCTAAAATTTGGAAATTTATGACTAAAAATAAGGAAAAACAAGTAGCTAAATGTAATTTATGTGGACAAAAATTTGCTTTTAGGCAACATACTAGTAATGATGGTAGAACGGGTACACTAAATGGTCATATGAAAGCTAAACACAAGGATGTTTGGGGAGAGCAAACGGGTTCAAATGTGGGGGGGTATTCAAATGACGATAGACCAACGAACCGGTAATTTTTTTGCTATGACAAGAAAAAAGAGCCTGTAGAAATAGCTAAAATGGTTGCTTTTGAAGCTCTGCCATTTTCCTTTCCTTTGGGTTAGGGGTTTGTTACTTATATTCAATGTTGTTATAATTCGTTATTTGAGGGTGTTCCTAGAAGTACTTGTAGATCGGATGTTATAGATTTGTATAAAAAATATAGATTTTATTTGCGCCATATATATTATTCTTTAAATTGTAGTGTTTCTCTTACCGCCGATTTGAGTTTTAGTCTTACCAAGTTAGATTTTTTTTGCTATTACATGTCATTGGGTTGATGATAATTGGGTGATGCAAAAACGAATTATAACTTTTTTATATGATGAAGGAAAAGGTCGTCACGATGGAAAATTTTTAGCGGATTCAATGTCTACTATTATGAGATTTTTTTAAAATTTATAGAAAAACACTTTGTATTGCTTTAGATAATGCTTCTAATAATACAAAGGCGGTTGGTCTTTTAAAAAGGGAATTAAACCCTCCGCTAAAAAATATTTTTCATGTGACATGTAGTTGTCACATTTTAAACTTGATTATTAATGATGGTCTTGAGTGTTTTGAAGATTTTATTCAAAAAGTTAGAAATGCGGTTACTTTTCTTTTTTGTAATGCTGATAGGGCAAAAATGAGAGATTTTAAGAATTCTTGTGTGGAAAATGGCCTTAGACCTAAGAAAATTCAAGTAGAAGTTGACACTAGGTGGAACTATACTTACATTATGTTACAACAAGCATATGATTATAGGATTCCCATACAACAAGTTCACGACCATTTTAATAAAGATAATGATGATTGGTTAAGAATTACCGATTGGGAAGACGTTAAGGAATGTGTTGAATTTTTACAAATTTTTTATAATGCAACTCTTGCTTTTTCTAGACAATTCTATCCCACGGTGACCGAAATTTTAGCCTACTTAGTGAAAATAGCTAGAGTTTTACATGAGTATAAAAATAAATCCGGTTATCAAGCGGCTATTTTTAATATGACAACAAAATTTAAGAAGTATTTTTTTCGCATCCCAACTTTATTTATATTGGATTCTCTTTTAAATCCTTGTTTAAAAATGTCTTATACTAGAGCATTGGTTGGTCAAATTTATATCTTTTTAGAAATTGACGAGGAAGTTGAACCATCTTTACAACAAGCCGAGCTCGCTATTGATGCCAAGTTTAGAAAAGTTTTTAGTTATTATTCTAATTTGGAAGAAAGTGCTACACTTGTTGCTCCACGTCCTACTACTTCTCAAAGTAGCAAAAAGGACTTCTCGGGTTTGTCGCATTTAAAAGTTTTATATTCACATCCAACTCCTTCTCATAATGCAAACTTTGATGAATATCACCTTTATTTGATGCAGCCAAATGTGGATATCAAGGAACTAGATGATTTGAACGTCTTAGCATGGTGAAAGAGATACAAGGCAAGTCATCCAATACTTTCAAGAATGGCTCGAGATATCCTTACGGTTCAAATATCAACCGTGGCTTCGGAGAGTGCATTTAGCCAAGGAAGACAACAAATTGGAGACCATACACACTCATTATCCAGATTTAGCTTGCAAGTACTAGTGTGCATTCGCGATTGGATTAGATCGGAGCAACGCAATCAAAACTTAGAAGCGGTGGAAGGCGAAGAGGAAGAGATTGAAGATTTGATAGTAAGTGGAGTGGACCAAATGGACTTTGATGATATCTCCATGACCCGAATATAATATGGCGGATATTAGCCAAATGATTGACACTTTTTATTTTATTATTCTACTATTTCTTTGCAAATAACTCATGTATTATTTGCAAGTTAAAAAAAAAAACTACAAATTGCAAATAAATGTTATCTATGAATGAATAAAATATATGGTTCATTGAGCTTTCTTCTATTTACTTGTGTTTATAACTATATATAGTATACATATAACTTAAATATATATATATATATATATATATATATATATATATATATATATATATATAACTTATATAACCGAGTATATTGATATTATAAGTATATTCTTAGTATATTTTAGGTATATGTAGTATAGCTTAAGCATATAACTTTTATATATATATATATATATATATATATATATACACACACACATATATCTTGTTAGTTAGTAAATATATAAACTTTACTTATAAACTTATATAACATATATAAATATACCACAATATCCGATAAATACTATACTATATATACTATACAAAAAACAAAACAAAAAAAGGTTTTTTTTTTTTTTAATGTTTTGGACCTACGATTCGGTTTTCATGTTTGAACCGGTAAACCTGAAATCGCCGGTTTTATAACATAAAGTTACCGATCCGATCCCGGTTGAACCAAGTTAACGGTGCTTAGTACTTGGTATATAACTTGGACTATGGTTTCATTGGCAATGGTTATCATGGACTACCAACTCAAACGGTTAGACCCGTTCATGTTGTTAAAAGTTACTATGTTACATCCTCTGCAAATATCGTAAAACCGAGTATTTCTTGTCAAAAAATTCTAAAAAGAAAGACAATAGTGTCGGTGAAATATCCATTATTGAGACGCTGGTGGAAGCGGTGGCATGCGGAGGTGGCGGTGCGGCTCCTTCCAATGAAAGTAACAGAGAAGGTTGAAATCGATCTTTCAAGGATCTTTTAGCGACTTAATTGGTAACCATGATACCATTCTGACTAAATTGCTCTTTTAATATTTATTTCTATTCCTAATATAGATGACACAACAATATTGCAACATTATAATATTTCATTTCATGATTTCAGTGGGATACACTGATTATGTTGTTATTTGTTGTTTTTTGTGAGCAACTACCACGGAAGAAGTTGAAAGAAATGTCTTACGTATTACTTTTTAATTTACAGTAAAACATTTCTTTTGAATGGGGTATGGTCTTTTCTAAAATATGTTTGAAGTGGTAAAAAGAATTGCTATTTGACAAAAGAGTTACTAAGAATTTTAAAATTAAAATAAGAGGAGACTAGAACTTACTCTCGTGCTTTAAGAGGAAGATGGACTTCAATAAACAACGACACTATAGAAGGAGAGAAAGATAACAAGAAAGGGAAGAAGAAACACAGGAACAAGAAAGCTCTTCAAAAGCGGATTTAGAGGAGAGGTCTCAGAATGACAAAAATATCGGCGACTTTAACGCATATAAAGCAGCCGGAATCTTGCAGGTTAATATAATTTCCTTTTTAGTATGATATTCTACTATCTTTATTTGTAACTATAAATAGCAGCATGCTCCTTTTCTATATTTCAAATATATTACTACTAATTAATTATTGGACTCAATATATAGTTATTTGTCTAAAGCCTAAGCAATAAGCAATAAGGGATGGAGAAATTAATGGATAAGACTAAACAAATACCCAAAAGAGCATTACTAGCGTCCCAAAATACTTTAAGAATATTACATCCCAAAATCATTAATTGTACAATTACAAATATAATTTTAAATGAGAATCAATAGAAATATCTTAGTAATTATGTCATTATTGAAAGTAAAAATAATTATTGAGCATGTTGTGTGTAATATTAGTTCTTAGAGACTATATGCCATAGTTAAGAATACCCACAATTTAAAAAATAATTCGTAAGTTATTTAAAATTCTTATACGAGAAACCCTTTGGTTGTTTATCGACATCTTAGAAATCAATTGGTTACTTTCTTTATCATTTCTTTTATCGTTTTTTTTTTGATATTAAAAAATTTATATTAGATAAATAATTATGCATAATGCAGAGACATTAGGCACATATACACATATTCATTTTTAACGTTATTTTGTACCAAAGTTTATTTCATTTGATCGATTTCAGATTTTTTATGAAAAAGTTCTTGCTGATCTATACATTAGTAAGTCACTTTTCTCATTATAATTAATTTTAGTTGTCCTATGATGATTAAATTGAGTCTATAATTAAATAAGGAAGAGTAGAATGACTTACTTATATCTTTAAAACCGCGCGAAGTGCGAATAATTTCTCTAGTTTATTAATAATTGAGTGAGCAAAAGTGTATCTTTCTTTTTTTCTTTAATAAAAGGAGGATGTAAATAAATCATTTTTTTGCGCGGTTTGCCCTTCTTTTGGGGTGGTCTTTAAATTTTGCCCCTCAAATTTGTGATTTTTAAATTTTTGTCCCTCATATTTGTGGTCTTTAAGTTGTGCCCTTCGCTAGGAAAGGTGGGCGAATACATGTGGTCTCAGGTTCGAACCCCCGCTCAAGTATAAGATAAAAAATAATTTCGCAAGGCAGATCGGGGGAGTGTATGGGATCCTATACAATCTTTAAGAAAAGCTAAAGTTATGCCGGATCCGGCATAACTAAAAAGTCCGCCCCATAAGGCAGTAATTTTTCCTAAGACATAGTTTAGTTATGCCTTATGTAAGCGTAATTTTAGTTACCATAATAAAATTATGCCCCATAAGGCAAGAACTTTTCCTTAAGGCATAGACTTTGCCTTATAAGGCAAAGTTTAAGTTATGCCTTAAGAAAAAGTTCCGCCTTATTGGCATACTTTTAGTTATGTCTTTGGGGCATACTTTTTAGTTAAGGCATAACTAAAAGTTTACATTGAAAAGTAAAAAAAAAAAAAAAAAATATATATATATATATATATATATATATATATATATATATATATATATATATATAAAGTCAGTTTCTCGAAGTAGACTTTTAGTTAAACATAACTAAAAGTCTCTCCTCCAGTAATTTATAGTTAAACATAACTAAAAGTCTCATTTAGGCATAGCAAAATTTAAACTTTGCCTTATAAGGCAAACTTTTAGTTATCTTTATGAAAACTTACGCCTGACGTAAGATACTTTTTAGTTATGTTTTATGGGACACACTTTTAGTTAAGGCATTCTTATAAGTTTACCTTGAAAAGTTAAAAAAAAATATATATATATGCTTCAAGGCAAAGTCTGCCCCCTCCGGCAGACTTTTAGTTATGTTTAACTAAAAGTCCGGTGGGGGTATACTTTTAATGGGCAAATTTTTATGCTCGACTTCCCGCATAAACTTGTGAAGGAATTATCAAAGTATGTTTACGACCCGACATACTTACGCTCAAGTCCGCCCATAAGGCATAAGATGTCGGTCCGTAAAAGAGATAACTTTGATAATTCCTTCACAAGTGATGGGGGCATAGCGAATTTTAAACTCGCCTTTAATTTTTTTTTAAAATTTTGATCCGATGTAGTTCAACCGAACCTATAGCTTTTAAATTAAGGCAAAATTTAAAGATTTCAAATGATGACAAAATTTAAAGCACCACCCTAAAAGAAGGGCAATTCGCATAAATCGATAGCTTACATAATATTAATCCACTCATCACTGCAGACATAATATTAATTGTTTTAATCATTTTCGAATTAGGAATTGTTATTATCGAAAGGCTCTAATAATAATTTCATAAGCATTAAATTATTTTCCTCAAGTACGGGCTTTATTGTTGGTCAACTTCAGTGGTCCCACAAAGCTCAATTTTCTCCCTTATAATAAATAGGAGCATCAATTATCAACCGAGTTGATTTTTTTATTAAATTTAAAATCAGATATTTACTTTAATAATATTGCTATCTTTGGGTAAAAGTAATATTATCAAGTAATCATGATGACCACATGCTGATTCCTTTTCTTAAATTTATGAAAAAGGTATGATTTGTATTAACTAATTCAGCTATTTAATCTATTAATTAAGCAATATTTAAAGGTTACAGTTTATCAAAATTGCTAAAAATTATTGTACTTTAGTGCTTGCTTTTATTACAAGGAAAGAGATTTATAATTTCCAGTATTGTACTATTTTTCTTTGGTGATAAAAGTCAAGCCTGAATTGTTAATGTAATTTTGCAATAAATATATAAAGAAATTTTTGGTACATTAGGACTATTAATCACTGTGGGTTGTTTGGTACAAGTTAGTTTTTTATATTCCTTAATTAAATTTCGGATTAAAGTTACACTATGTTTAAAATCTCCTGGTTAAATGTGGGAAAATGTCCTGAATAATCATTCAAGACGACATGGAGATAAAAAAGTCTAAAAATAAGTCTTACCTGCCACAATAAGTTTATAGTAGTGTTATTTGACGGAGATTAACTTTTGATAAACTTAAAGGAACAAAACTGCTCAGTGCAAATTTAAGGAGCTATTTTGAACCTACCCACAATATTAGGGATGATTTTTGTCACTTTCTCATAAAAGCGCCACTGAAGTTACAGCTTAATGTTTGCAATTTCATTCGGTTCCTTAACTATGTAACGACATTATGATTTAATTTTACTTAAAATCTCCTTTTAACTTTCACTCCTCTAATATTTAATAAAATAATAGCTTACTCAACTTAAAAAGTTAAAAGGAGAAACTGACAATAAAATAGAAATAATTTCTCACCCAGAAAAGAATAAAGCAAAAGTAAAGAAAATAGTTTCCTTCCCCAGGCAGTCACTTTTTTTTTTTTTTTTGCCTAACACCCAAATTAAAGGAGAATAATGTATTA